>NW_012103587.1:1364526-1365887 GCF_000951045.1 Mandrillus leucophaeus
ACGCCGAGTTTCTTTTTGGCAGCTCCCCGAGGAGGAAGGAGGGGGGAAGCGCCTCCCAGCCTGCCCCTCCCTCTTCTCCTGCGGGCCCGCGGGCCCTCCTCCTCCTCCTCAGCGCCAGTACCTCCGGAATCGCGTTTCACCTATTAAATTATAACTCTAGAGTGGCCGCTGGATGGGGAGGGGGCGCGCAGGGAGGGCCCCACACAGGGCCTTTTAGGAGCAAGCACGGTGGGGCACTTGGGGATGGGAGCAGACAGTAGTGCACAGAGCCCTCTCCAGGCAGGAACACGCTGGGCCGACCCAGCCCGGGTGAACACACTGCAGACTCACCACCCACCACGGACCTGAGATGTCAGATCTCACACAGACAAATACTGGGACACCCACGCGAGTTCACAGCACCCCGGAGGGCACAGACGCTAGAATGCCAGTTTCCTGAGGGCAGAGATCTATTTTGTTCACTGCCCTATCGCAGTAGGGACCCACGAATGTGTTGTTGAGTGAACTCCCACTTGGGGACATTCAGGGACACAAATGCAGAGACAATGCAACGAGCCTGTGTCCCCCCCCCACACACACACACACAAACAGACACACACTTCCCAGAGCGTGCCCCTGGGAGCCACACATGCCCGGCCTGCACAAGCATGCAGTCACAGCCGGCACACATGTGCTCGCTCCCCCACGCACAGGCAGACAGTCTGCTCTAGCAGGAACCTGGCCCCGCTGGCCGCCCTGACAACCCAGTGTCCTCATTTACCCCCTCCTCCCACCCCCTCCAGGTTTGCCCTCTCCAACCAGGGGAGATCTCTTTGAACAGCAGAGGGCACTGGGAGCCCCGGGCCTGGAGCCTCCCTCCCTTCCTTCTCTTCTGCTTTCTCCTAAGATGCTGGAGAGTTTGAATTTTTTTTTTTTTTCAGTTCAACTTTCCTTTTTTGGAGTGACGTCTCAGCAGATTCAGTTCTGCCATCTGGCAACATCTGAGAACCCCCAGGGAGAGCGGGGAATGGCTGCGGTGAGGAGGCAGCCGCGCGGTTTCCAGAGGCCGGCGCGCCTCCCGCCTCCGCCAGGATGCTGGGGTTGCCGGGCTCCCCTGCAGCCAGATCCCTCTCTGCCCCCTCCGGCTTTTAGTTATGGAATTTTGGGGGGCTGGAAGGGGCCTCTGGGGCTGACAATGTCTGGAAAAAGGGAAGTGGGTGTGGAGGGGAGCAGTTTGCAGACTGAAACAGGAGGGGTCACAGGTCAGTGTCCACCCCCTCCTTGTTTTGGCCCCACCAGCTCCAGTTCTGCCCAGCCAGTTCGTCCAAATCCACAGGCAAAAAGCTGGAGCCACAGAAGGAAGGCCTGACACCCCCCCCCCC
>NW_012103587.1:1370162-1371970 GCF_000951045.1 Mandrillus leucophaeus
ACAGGAGAATTGCTTGAACCCAGGAGGCGGAGGTTGCAGTGAGCTGAGATCATGCCACTGCACTCCAGGCTGGGCAACAGAGTGAGACTCCATCAAAAAAAAAAAAAAAAAAGTTGTATTCGTTAGCCTGATACCCAAGAGATGCCCATTCAGGCTAATCAAGTTCACATGGTCAATCATGGTATCAGATCAAATTCCAGCCACTCCTGGAAAAAATTTCCCACCTTCAAGGCAGGCCTAGAGGAACAAGGCATCTATAGGGTCAGGACTCAAGCTGGGGGACGCGGTGCCCTGAGCAGCTTTGACGCTGGCTACCCCAAGAGCCCTGAACTGACTGCTGGATCGTACCCAAGGGGCCTATGTCACACTATCTATCAGTAACAACCCAGAAGACACCCAAATGAGCATTCCTGGGGCCAAGCCTCACATGCACACCTAGAACTGTGTCCGTGTAAACAAATCTTATCTGTATTTTTCTTACTTTTGACGTGCTTTGAAGCAGAAGTTGCAAACTGGACCGATCACCTGAGGTCAGGAGTTCAAGCCCAGCCTGGCAAACATGGCGAAAACTTGTCTCTACTAAAAATACAAAAATTACCCAGGCATGGTGGTGCATACCTGTAATCCCAGCTACTCAGGAGGGTGAGGCAGGAGAATGGCTTGAACCTGGGAGGTGGAGCTTGCGGTGAGCCGATATCATGCTACTGCCCTCCAGCCTGGGCGACAGAGCGAGACTCCATCCCCCCAAAAAAATAGAAAGAAAGAGAGAAAAAAAGAAAAGCCCACAGGACCTGGCAGAACAGCCAGCCCAGAACTGGAGGAGAGGGTGAGATACGCCCAGGCAGGGCCCTTGGCACACCCCGCACCTGTCCCAAGGCATTTTTATCTAATTTTTTAGAGACAGGGTCTCACTCTGTCACCCAGGCTGGAGTACAATGGCATGATCACAGCTCACGGCAACCTCGAGCTCCTGGACTCAAGTGATCCTCCTGCCTTGGCCTCCCAAAGTGTTGGGATTACGCTCAGCCACCCTTCTTTAATACACAACAGCCACCAAACCAAATACTAAATGCCTCCTGCAGGGAAGCGGGTGGACAATCAGCTGGAGCAGGCCTGTTTGTGACCCCTGCAAAGCATTAGTTCTCCAAGCCAGTTTTCCACTCAGCTATGGGTGGTTCCCACCCAACATGGAAGGATCGGTAGGGGTGGGAAGTTAGAACCTTCCTCAATTGTAAAGGGACCCTCTTCCAAAGATGTAGGCAGGAAGGTGCACTGAAGGCCCTGACTTCACCACAGTGCAATATATCAATGGAGCAAAATTGCACACTGTTGACCCTGCCACCCCAAGAGCACTGGGCTGCCCATCACAGAGGACAAGCAAGGGGCCTGTGTCACACCGTCAGCGACAACCCAAAGGACACCCAAATGAAGAGCACGCCTGGGGACAAGCTATGCAGGAGGAGAAGCCTGGTTTCAATGATGGCATCACGGTTTTTTGGTTTTTTGCTTTTTGTTCTTTGTTTTTGAGATGGAGTCTGTCTCTGTCACCCAGGATGGAGTACAGCGGCAAAATCTCAGCTCACTGCAACCTCTGCCTCCCGGGTTCAAGCGACTCCTCTGCCTCAGCCTCCCCAGTAGCTGGGACTGTAGGCATGTACCACCACACCCGGCTAATTTTTGTATTTTTAGTAGAGATGGGGTTTCACCGTGTTGGCCAGGCTGGTCTCAAACTCCTGACCTCAGGTGATCCACCCACCTCGGCCTCCCAAAGTGCTGAGATTACAGGCATGAGCCACAGTGTCTGGCCC
>NW_012103587.1:1374230-1375904 GCF_000951045.1 Mandrillus leucophaeus
CACTTCCCCCACCAAGGGTCTGGAAGAGGGAAGCGAGGCAGGGGAGCTACTCTGCCAGCCCCAGGCCGCCTGGCAGCCCTCCTGTCACCTGAAAACCCTCTGTGAATTTGCATTTCCATGAGATTCAACTCTATTTGAAGCTGGAGGTGGGGCATTTGGGGTGTCTTCAGGGGTTCTCCCAGCTTCTGCCTCTCAAGGGCTCTCTGAAGGCATAGAAGCAGGGCAAGTAGGGGGTCTGTCAGCTTTGTAATGTCCCAAGCGTCACCTGAAAACCCCACACAGGAAGCCTGATCAACTCAAGCGCCAATGTGCTCTGGCCCGACCATGTCACAGATGGCAAGACTGAGGCCAGGAGAAGGGGCGGCATTTGTCCGGAAAGGGATTGGCCCTTTCCTGTCTGCTCCTGTTTCCTGGCTGTGGGTTGGGTTATTAATCTCACCCTCCCAGACGCGGGGAGCAACACTAGCACTGAGCAAGCACTTACCGTGAGGGAAGCAAGGGTCCTGGTCACAAGTAGGGAAACGGGCCTGGAGAGATGAAGAACCCGACTTGCCAGCCTCCAGCAGCAGCCCGTGATTCCAAATGAGTGCTGGGAATCTGCACTTTGGGGAGGTCTCAGCGGAGCCCGCCCCCTCCCCCAATCACAGACTGGCACCCTAGTTTGCTACTCTGTTTGCTACTGGGCTCTGAGTGACAGTCCATGAGCGACTAATGGGAACAGTAGCTTTAAAAAACGGCCAAAGAACACTGCACGCAAACAACCTCCCGGGGGGGCCCCCTGGACTATGAGTGAGTAACAGTAACAGCTAAGAGCTTCCCAAACATCTCAATTGCCTTTGTGAGTAAAAGACTTTCAAGGTACCTATTTTACAGGAGGGGAGACCGAGACTGAGTTAGGAAGTCACCATGGACACTGAGAAGCATGTCGTATGTGTCGCAGGCCAGGCTGCAGCTGGCTGGAGCATGCTGTATACATCCAGGGGGCTCCTGTCCAGTTGGCGCCAAATTCCGCCCCTTGGGCTTTGTCTCTACATTCTCCCATCCGATCATTCAACCATTCCTTCCTAAAGACTCCCTGCAATCATTCAACCATTCCTTTCTAAGTACTTGGCAAAATAGTCCAGCTCATCCCCGCCTCAACACCTTTGCACTTGCTGTGCCATCTGCCTGAGACTGTCATCTTCTGTCTTCAGGTCCCAGCTCCTTAGAGAGTCCCTTGCAGCGGGGCACAGTGGCTCATGCCTGTAATCTCAGCACTTTGGGGGACCGAGGCAGGTGGATCACCTGAGGTCCTTGGCATATTTTAGGATCAAGCCATTGGTTCCTCTGGGTAGATGGGACTCCCAGGAGCTTGAGGTGGCAGTGAGCTGTGATTACACCGTTGCACTCCAGCCTGGATGACAGAGCGAGACCCTGTCTCTAAAATATGTTTCATTTGGGCCAGGTGCAGTGGCTCACGGCTGTAATCCCAGCACTTTGGGAGGCTGAGGTGGGCGAATCACCTGATGTCAGGAGTTTGAGACCAGCCTGGCCAACATGGTGCAACTCCATCTCTACTAAAAGTACAAAAATTAGCCGGGTGTGGTGATGCATGCCTGTAATCCCAGCTACTCGGGAGGCTGAGACAGGAGAATTGCTTGAACCCAGGAGGCGGAGGTTGCAGTGAGCTGAGAT
>NW_012103587.1:1377789-1400541 GCF_000951045.1 Mandrillus leucophaeus
CCAGGCTGGTCTCAAACTCCTGACCTCAGGTGATCCACCCACCTCGGCCTCCCAAAGTGCTGAGATTACAGGCATGAGCCACAGTGTCTGGCCCACAGTTTTATTCAATATGTAGTTATTAAGCACTTACTGTATGCTGGGCATGGTGGGATCAGGCAGTGAAGGAGACCACCCTTTGTAGCCACAGGGAGATGACGCTCAAAAACGAAGTTATCATCAATCTCTTGTGCTAAGCAAGGACCCTCCCTGGACATAAAGAACAGGCCCCGAAGCCAGCCCTTTAAAGGCTAAGAAAAACCCCCTGGCATTCAAAGCAAAGTGAAAGTTCAGAACATGGGGGATTGGCAGGGGACAGGATCTCTTGGCCCTTGTCCTTTCTGCACAGAGGAGTCCAGGGGCCCTTCTGATCTCACAGTCCTGCAGAAACCTCACTGAGGATGTCACTCAGAGTCTCCCCAGCCAGCCCCCACTCATGCTTGCTGCAAGAAACTGCAATGTCACCCCCAGCTTCCCCTGCTCCTTTATTGAAGACACTGTTTACATTTCAGAAAGAATGGAGCTGGGAACAAACTCAGGCCCCCCTCTGATAGGCCCGATGATCTCTGAAGATCAGTAGCTCACTTTCTCCCAGGGGCTCCCCCTCGTTTCTGGGGTGTTGTCCCACCAGGGCATCTGCTTGAGTCTTTGCTCTCAGGCACCGTGGGTAGGAGCACAGGAGGGCCCCATCTAGGGGGGCAATCCAGCGAGGATGACATGGTCCCTGCAATCTTGCTCTCCTGAATGGCCGCCGTGGGGCTGGCTAGGTGGATCCTGCCATTTCTCCAATGGGACAACCCGCAGTTGTGAACAAGCCTGAGAACAAGCTGTACAGTTCTGTTCCCGTGGAGGCAGACGTGCCAGATACATTGTTTAGCGCAAAAGCACGTGCAGTGCTCGTGCTCGGTGTGCAGTATGGTACCTTTTGTGCAGAAAAGTGGGGAGGAGTAAGTATGCTTAGGCTGCCCAGCTACGCATGATACTTTTTTGCTTATATTAATAGGGTACTAGTGCAATGTTGCTACATTGTTATATTGCACTGTGGTGAAGGCAAGGTGTTAGGATGCACCCATCACGGGAGCAGTGTGCCTTGTGTCCACCAAGCAACCTCTCACCATCTAACCCATGTCCCATGCCTCTCAGTCTCCAATTCCATCATTCCACTCTCTGCTTCCATGTGTACACATTATTTAGCTCCCACTTGTAAGTGAAAACATGCAGTATTTGTCTTTTTTTTTTTTTTTTAAAGACAATCTCACTTTGTCACTCAGGCTGGAGTACAGTAGTGTGATCTCAGCTCACTGCAACCTCTGCCTCCTGGGTTCAAGCAATTCTGCTGCCTCAGCCCCCCGAGTAGCTGGGACATCACCATGCCCAGGTAAGTTTTGTATTTTTAGTAGAGACAGGTTTCACCATGTTGGCCAGGCTGGTCTCAAACTCCTGGCCTCAACCAATCTGCCCGCCTCGGCCTCCCAAAGTGCCTGGGATTCCAGGCATGGCCCACTGCGCCCAGCCAGTGTTTATCTTTCTGTGTCTGAGTCATTTCACTTCAGATAATGGACTCCAGTTCTATCCGCATTGCTGCAAAAGACAGGATTTCATTCTTTCTTACAACTAAATAGTGTTCCATGGTATACAGGTACCACACTTTCTTTATCCAGTCCTTCACTGATGGGCACTTAGATTGATTCCATATCTTATATGCATGAGGACTTCTGCAAGGAGATTAATTCAGGAGTGCCCACTGTGTGTGAGGCACCACACTATGTGTGTGAGATACAGCAGTGAATGAGATAGGCAGTCTCTGCCTCCATGGAGCTGACGTTCTAAAGAGAAGGATGCATAATTAAAACTTAATGAAGGCCGGGCACGGTGGCTCACGCCTGTAATCCCAGCACTTTGGGAGGCCAAGGCTGGCGGATCACGAGGTCAGGAGATCGAGACCATCCTGGCTAACATGGTGAAACCCCGTCTCTACTAAAAGATACAAAAAACTAGCCGGGCGGCGCCTGTAGTCCCAGCTACTCGGGAGGCTGAGGCAGGAGAATGGCGTAAACCCGGGAGGCGGAGCTTGCAGTGAGCTGAGATCCGGCCACTGCACTCCAGCCTGGGCGACAGAGCGAGACTCCGTCTCAAAAAAAAAAGAAAAAAAAAATCTCAATGAATATATCATTCCCTGGGCTAGATAAGTGCTCTGCAAGAAATAAATCAGGAAAGGAAGGCCGCGCACTGTGGCTCACGCCTGGAATCCTAGCACTTTGGGAGGCCGAGGTGGGTGGATCACCTGAGGTCAGGAGTTTGAGACCAGCCTGGCCAACATGGTGAAACCACCTGTCTACCAAAAATACAAAAATTAGCTGGACGTGGTAGTAGGCGCCTGTAATTCCAGCTGCTTGGAAGGCTGAGGCAGAAGAATCGCTTCACCCGAGAGGCAGAGGTTGCAGTGAGCTGAGATCGCGCCTCTGTACTCCAGCCTGGGTGACAGAGCGAGACTCAGTCTCAAAAAGATAATGAGTAAATCAGGAAAGGAAGATAGTGTGTACGGGTGTGGGAGGCCAGGGGAGGAACAGTGAAGTATCTGGGAGAAGGTAGAACAGGCAGAGGGAACCACTGGTGCAAAGGCCCTGGGGTGGGAACCTGCCTGGTGTATTCCAGGAACAGCAAAGAGGCCAGTATGAGAACAGTGGATGGAGTGGGCAGTTCGGGGAGGGACATGTGGCAGGAGCCAGGGGGAGGTTGGGGAGGACACAGGACAAATTGACAGCAGAAGATGCCTCTGGGTGGGGGCTGGAGGAGGATGTGACAAGGGCGGGTGCAGGGGACGCCCTGGGAAATGGGGGTTGAGGCAGAGGGTCACTTGCTCTGACCATGTCCTGTGTGAAATGTTTACAGATGGAAAATGTTTCTTGCTTTGTTTTTCAGCTTGGACATCTGGTTTTGGACATCCCTGCATGCACTTCTGGAGTCTTTCGAGATTCAAAGAGGTCTCCTTTCCAGCATCTTTGCACCACATTTGCTCCTTCTCAGCCTCCCTGGGAATGTTAGGAATTAGCCCCTGGGTGGCCTCGCCTCCTGCCTGGGCCTGGAAAGCCAACCCCCCCGCCCCCCCGCCCCGCCATCCCTTCTTCCCAGGGCCCAGACGCGCACGGATGCACACACAGATGGTGAAGAGTGTGCACTGCAGCGGTGACCGTCGCTGCATCCGACTCTGAAGCAGCCCTGGCCCAGACTGCCCGGCTCAGACCCGGGCCGAGGCGAGATCAGAACCCGGAGGCCCGTCCACAGCGGATGAGACCTGAGGTCTTAGAACTGAGCTTGTGTGTGCCTCCTGGCTTCCCCCTGGCTTCTGCCTGACTGAGCCAGTCATACTGGAACTCTCATTTTAAAAATGAATGCTGCTGGTCCCCCTGGCTCAGAAGGGTCCTCCAGGCCTCTCTGGTGCCTGCCAGAATTCCAGAATTATTGTAAGCTGAGCATTGCATGTGAAAAGTTTACAAGACTCTGAAATCCCAGGGGGAGGGTTCCTCTAGCAAGTTAAAGTGGAAAGGATCCACAGATTCGAATCCGACAGATCTGGGTTCACCTCCAAACTCAGCTATCTCGTTGAGTCACTCAACAAACATGTATTCTGTTGGTCCTGGGGTCCCACAGTGAATGAGACTCAACAAGGAGGCAGCTCTCTGGAGGGCAGAGTGAGAGACGCCTGGCTGGGCCTGCTCCATGTGTCTCCCACTCCTCCTGGTCTGTCTTCCTGAACAGCACAAGCCAACAACCATGGCTCTGTATGGATTCTGGGTCCAGCAACCCATTTATCACACTCAAATTCAGGACCAAGTCCACGGGGTGGAGAGAGGGTCTACAGCAGTCCCTGGGCCGGGTGGACTGCAGCAGGAGGGCAGACACTGTGGGGACAGTCTCATTTGGAGGGTGGCTTCCCACATGGGGTGGGGCAGCAGCTCCCTGGCAGCCCAGGCCTGTGACATCACTGAGCATCCTGCCAGGAGGCTCCACCTCAACTGCTCAGGCCCTAGCACCCTGCAGGAAGCCCTCCAAACACCCAGGGCAGATCCTCTTCCCTGCAAGACTGAGGCAGTCACACAAGCAAAGGAAGGAAGCATCGTCAAGGCTGGCGATGGGGGCCCAAAAGGGATAGGGGCCAGGAGCGCTGGAGGGCACGGGAAGGACGGGTTTGAGATTAGGTGATGCAGGAGGGTCTCCCTGAGCAGGTGATATTTAAGACGGAGGCGGCCGGGGATGAGGGAACAGCATTCTAGGTGGGAGAAACAGCAGATGCAAAGGCCACACCATGGGAAGTGACTCGATGTGTCTGAAGAATGGATAGAACACCGGTGTGGCTGGAGTGTGAGAAGGGGCAAGTCACTCGATCTCTTTGAGCCTCAGTTTTCCTCATCTGTAAAATGGGGCTGGACTCCCTGCCTGGTCAAATGCACAAGAAATCAAATTAATGTGTAATGGTGTGCTGTTGTTTCAGGTGTTGTTGAGAGGAGAGGAAAGCAGAGGGTGGCTGGGGAAGGCCTCTGGGGGAGGTGACAATGGGGCACAGACCTGAATGAAAGAGAGTGACAGCCACAAGGATGTCCACAGAAAGGATGTTTGGGGCAGGGGGCATGGCAAGTGCAAAGGCCCTCAGGTAGGATGCACGAGCTCGGCAAACATGTGTGTCCTTGCAAGCCACAACACGGAGCCCACCCTTCCCCTGAAAGCACTGGGAGACCCTGACGGGTTTCAGCAGGACCGTGGTCAGGTCTGGGGCATGTTTCAGAATGGGAATCCCTGAGAGGCAGGAAGGCCGGGTGGAAGGTTGTGGCAATGAGAAATGACAAGTGCCAAGGCAGGGGCAGTACAGGGGGTGGAGGAAATGGGCGCTGTGGAGGCTAGGCAGGCAAGGTGCAGGGAATCCAGTGCCCCAAGCCCCAGGAGGAGGGGCCAGCAGGGGCTGGGCCAAGACAAGCCTGGGCAGGGAAAAGGGAAGGGAGCCCGTTTGTGCCTGTAAATCAATTTGCTCCAGCAGCACTGTGGAAGAAAAATGCCACGCGTGTCCCCACGGGCCCTTCGAAGCTCTTTGTGGAAAGGCATACACTTCAACCTTGGGGTGCATCCTGCTCTCAAGGCCTCTGGGGGCCAAGTCAAGCCGATGAAGTGTGCGCAATGCGGGTGGATCAGGCCTGGCAGGCTCCAACACAACCTCTCCAAAGCCGCCCTTCCTACCTTCCCCATACCTCAGTTTCCTTTCTGTTATATGGGTGTCCTATGAGCCCCTTCCTCATGGGGTGGCCGTTAGAATTAAATGGGATCCTGGGTGTAAAGCCCTAGCACAGTGCCAGGTCATATAGACGTCAGCCGCAAGGGGAGGTGTGGGCATGGGCCGGGAGAAACCCGGGATGACTTCATGGCAAAGGCAGGACTGGTACTGAGACTGGCTAATCACTGCCAAGGCTGCCTGGGCTATTACAACCTGCCAAGCTCATGCCCGAACTTCTGGAATCTGCAAGAACCTTTGGAGGGAGACACGGTTATCAGCCCCATGGTATTACTCTCGTCACAGCTGTAACGGATTAAGCCAAACATGGTGGCTGAAAACAGTACAGATTCATTACCTTACAGTTCTGGAGGTCGGCAGTCTGAAGTGGGTCCTGGAGAGATAGAATCAAGGTGCCAGCAGGGCTGTGTTCCTCTTGGAGGCTCTGAGGAGAATCTATTTCCTCACCTTTTCCAGCTGCCAGAGACTGGTGGCCTCGCCTCACTCCAATCTCTTCTTCCATCGCTGCATCTCCTCCCCAACTCTGACCTCCTGCCTCCCTCTCACGAGGAAGCTTGTGATTACACTGGGCCCACCCGGATAATCCAGGATCATCTCCCATCTCAAAATCCTTTACTTAATCACGTCTGCAAAGCCCCCTTGCCATGTAAGGTAGCAGATTCACAGATTCTAGGGATAGGATGGGGACATCTCTGGGGCTATTACTCCACCCAGCAGATCCATCTCATGCATAAGAAAATAAAGGTGAGAAGCCAGAGGGAAAGCTTGAGATCACCTGACTCAAGAGGGGAGCGCTGGCTTCGAACCCAGTCTGTCCAACTTCAAAGCCTGCAGTCACCATCATTTCAGGATTCCCGCTTTTCCGTGCGTATTGTCTGAACTTGCGTTTGGGGGCTTCAGCCGCTGCCTCATCAGTTCATCTTAATTAAGCACCTATTGTGTACCAGGCAGTGTTCCAGGCACCAGGGATACAGTGGCCACCAAGCCAGGAGAACTTCCCTGTCTGCACTACGCTCACAGTCACTCAATCACATCCATTATGAGGCAAGTCACAGAAACCTCAGCTCAAATCAGCTTAAGCAATGAGGTCATTTATTATTTCACATAGCAAGAAATTAGGAGGAAGGGTGGTTCTGGGTTTGGTTAGATTGAGTGCCATTGTCAGGGATCTCCTTGTTCTTTCCATCTTTCTGGTTTCCTCCCCTCAGATTAGTTCTCATCCCAATTTCTTCAAGACCACAAGATAGCTGCCACTGCTCCAGCTAATATATCCAGGCACAACATTCAGTGCATGAAGAACAAGAGCCCTTTCCCTAAAGCCCACTGCAGCCCTTTACTCATAGCTCATTGGCCAGAATTGGGTCCCATGCCCACAGCTTTACTAGTCTCTGGCAAAGGAAACAGAATCACATTAATTGCCTGGGACCAATCTGGATATTCCCCTAGAGCTAAAGATGTATCCTCCTTTTCTGAGTCCCCTGGAGAGGCACAGGCCTCTCCCTGAAATCAGGGTTCCCCCAGTAAGACAGAAGGGAATAATTGCTTGGGCAGTAAATGGCCTGGGTTCAAATCCTAGCTCTGCCATATTGCCTGTGAGTAGCTCTCTGGGCTTCAGTTTCCTTATCTGTAAAATGCGTATAGTAGCAGGACCTGGTTCATGGGGTTGTGGTGAGAATAAAATGAGTCAACATGTGCAAAGTCCAGTGTGTGCAAAGCCCAGCTGTCAACAAGGCCCAGCTGTCACTATCTTTCCTGGGGTCCTTCTCCGAGGGCAGGGCCCACAGCATGAATTCTCCTTCCATTGCCTGGACTGTAGAAGACTTTTTGTCAGTGTCCCTCCACACCAAAAGGAAAATATGCTCACAACGACCGCATTCCAAGACCCCCATCCTAAAGGCTAGTTGGGGGAGGACTTGGGTGAGCCCTCTGCTCAGTGCCAATGGGGATATGCCCAGAACAACAATAGTTTGGAAGTGCTCACTAGGACTTGGGTGCTGGGCTAAGTGCTTGGCACAAGGGACCTCTCTCAGCCCTGTCCTGTCAGCCGCCATCAACAGTGAGGAAACAGAGACTCAGAAAAATAGAGCAGCGTGCCTGCGTTACCCAGAGCAGGAGTGGAGGAAGCAAGTAGTATCTGAACCCAGGTCTGGTGGGCCCCAAGGTTCAGCTCATGGATGGGTTCATGCACCCCACATGAGGATTTAAACATCAGGCTATAGTAGGTGAACATATATGGCCTCTCCCACATACCGAAGGCCAAGAAGCACATGAAAAGATGTCCAGCTGCTTTAGTTATTAGAGAAATGCAAATCAAAATCCCAGTGAGATAGCACTTCGCCCAACTAGGATGACTTTAATTCTATTTATTTATTTATTTATTTATTTATTTATTTATTATTTTTTTGAGACAGAGTCTTGATCCGTCACCAGGTTGGAGTGCACTGGTGTGATCTCGGCTCACTGCAACCTCTGCCTCCCAGGTTGAAGAGATTCTTCTGCCTCAGCCTCCCGAGTAGCTGGGTCTGCAGGTGCCCGCCACCACATCTGGCTAAATTTTGTTGTATTTTTAGTAGAGATGAGGTTTCACCATGTTGGCCAGGATGGTCTCAATCTCTTAACCTTGTGTTCTGCCTGCCTCAGCCTCCCAAAATGCTGGGGTTACAGGTGTGAGCCACCGTGCCCAGCTTAATTCTTTTTAAAAGGGAAAATAACAAGTGTTGATGAAGATGTGGAGGAACTGGAACATTTGTGCATTTCTGGCGGGACTGTAAAACTCAGCCACTGTGGGAACAAGTGTGGCTGCTCCTCGAAAACTGAAACATAGAATCACCTTATCCAGGAATTCCACTCTTCCTGGGTATGTACCCAAGAGAACTGATAACAGGGCCTCAAACAGTTACTCATACCTCAACGATCATGGCAGCATTATTCACCATGGCAGAAGGGAAATGTCCATCGAGAAATGAATGGATACACAAATTGGGGTCCATCCACACAATGGGATATGATTCAGCCACAAAAAGAAATGAAATGCTGACCCATGCTACGACACCCATGACCCTCAAAAATATGACGAGTGAAAGAAGCCAGACACAAAGGCCACACCCCGCATGATTCCATGTACATGAAATGTGCAGAATAGGTGAACCCATAAAGACAGAAAGGAGATTCACGGCTACCAGCGGCTGGGGATGAGGGAGTGACTGTTAATTGGCACAAGGGCATTTTAGGAAAGTGAAAATGTTCTGGAACTAGATAGCGGTGGTGTTTGCATGGCATCGTGAAGGTACCTAATGTCAGTGAACGGAATACTTTAAAATGGTAAAGTGGTTGATTTTATATTATGTATATTTACCACAATTTATAAAGGAAGGAAGGAAGGAAGGAAGGAAGGAAGGAAGAGGTAGGAGGGAGGAAAAGAGGGAGGAAGGAAGCAGGGAAGGGAAGGGAAAGTAGACGGAGGTAGGAGGGAGCAAGGGAGGAAAGAAGGAGGCTTCTCTTGCAAGAATCAGGATCTTGCCATGCTGGGCTTTCGCTGATCACAGCAACCCCCGCCCAGCATTTCTGGCCCCAGTAAGCTTCTGGCATTTCCAAAGGTGGCAGGAGACTGGGCAGCTGGCATAGCAGGAGGGAACGTCGTACTCTGCCCTCCCCACCCCAAGCCCCCTGGCCTGGCCCTGCCCACAGGATAAAGAGGGAAGCTCCAGGCTGCTGCTGCTGGTGTTGCTGCTGCTGTGGCTGCCATCCCTCCTCCCTAAGCCTGGGCCCCAGGCCCTGGGCACACCTCCCTTCCTCGCTCTGCCAGGGCCCATGACCTCCTTCCGTCCTTTCAGGATTTTGCAGGAAGTGGAAGAGGCGTGTATAAGGTGCCAGAGGACAGACAGGAAGCCAAGTGAGTCTCCCTCAGGGACAGGGGAGAGAGACTGCCCCGAAGGCTGAGTGGGGAGGGGTGATCGAAGCCTGAGGTGGATCCTGCCCTGGGGAGCTGCTGCAGGGGCCTGGGGTTCCTGCTGCACCCCTGCTTGGTTGAATATGCAGCTGGAGGCGTGAAATCAGGTTTCCCTCCCGTCTCCCTGGGCTCCCTCAGCCTCTCTGCCTGCTTCTTGGGCATCTTCCCACCCTCGAAAGGTGGCACCCCCAGGGCTCAGGTGTTCTTCCTGACTCCTGTCTGTGCACAGGCGCCCGTCCGTGTCCACATCTGCATCCATCCTGGAGCTTAAGTCTCATCATCACAGAGATGGATGACTTTAGAACCCCAGTTGCAGCCCAGGCTCCTCTCGGGAACTCCGGACTCCAGATCCAACCACGGACAGGCCCATTCGCCTTGTCTGGTCAACAGGTGATGTGAACTCACCATGACCCAAATCACCCCTGACCCCTCACAGCCTTCCCTGTCTCAGGGGAGGGCAGCTCCGTCCTTTCTGACAATCAGGCCCAGGACCTGGAGTCGGGAGGGGGCGGTCTGGGAAGGGGGCTTCAGGTCACTCCATGGACGACATGGGCCAGTAGCGGGCCCTGAGAGGAGCTAGAGAAGGCCAGGCCATTGGCGCATCACGGGACGCAGGGACAGGGCAGGAGAGTCCTCGCCAGGCTCCAGGCCCCTCCATGAGGCCTCTGTAAGCCATCTTCTCACTTTCTTGGATGCACACGAGTTTTTAATCTTGATGCAGTCCAATTTCCCTATTTCTTCTGTATGGTGGATATTGTTGATTCCGTTTCAGAAATGAGGGAACTCAGGGTCAGAAAGGCAAAGGGTCTTTTTCCAGGATCACAAAGCTCAAAAGTGATCCAGTTGGGATTAGAACCCTCATTTGTCTGTAAAACCCGAGACAGCAGGAGCATCAGTGAAGGTGCTTTGGGCTGCAGGTGACAGAAAAACCCAGCCCACATGGCTTTAGCAATGAGACCTACGCCTCCCCATCAGGAATACCAGGGGCAGGGGGCTCCAGGCTGGCGGACCCAGCAGCTCAGTGACATCATCAAGGACCCAGGTTCTTTCCTTCTCTTTGATCTGCCATCTTCAGTGCTGTCCCCACCTGCAGGCCAGGGGGCAAAAGGGAGGAGCATTTCCCGGAGTCACCTCCAGATAGTGAATCCGTGAAATAACAGAGACCCTCCCGGACCATGGCTGTCCCCAGGAGAAAAGCTTCTTCAGATGTCCCGCCCAGAAGACTTTCCCTACATCTTATTGGCCCGAATCGAGTCACATGCCCACTCCTGAACCAATCCCAGCACAGAGAGAATGGCTCACTCTCAGACCAATCAGGGCCCTCCCTGGAGTCCGTCGGGGCCCACGGAGGCTCCCAGCAGGGTGAGAGAGGCCGAAACTCAACAAAGTCAGGATCTGTCCGGATTATCCCCTCCTCCAGTCTTTCCAGAAGTGCGACATCCACACTGCTGGTAGCACCTGAGGTGATTGTCAGTGACGAACTTTTTCATAGGTTTTGGGTGAATCCTTTTAATAGTCATTAGTTTTTATCACAGTTATTCGGTTGGTGCAAAAGTAATGGCAGTTTTTGCAATTACGTGTGTTTTGTGTTTTTTTTTTTTTGAAACCGAGTCTCACTCTGTTACCCAGGCTGGAGTGCAATGGCGAGATCTTGGCTCACTGCAACCTCCATCTCCTGGGTTCAAGCGATTCTCCCGCCTCAGCATACCGCCTTAGCCTCCCGAGTAACTGGAATTACAGGTGCCTGCCACCACGCCCGGGTAAGTTTTGTATTTTTGTAGAGACGAGGTTTCACTATGTTGGCCAGGCTGGTCTTGAACCCCTGTCTTGAGGTAATCTGCCCACCTCAGCCTCCCAAAATGCTGGGATTACAGGCGTGAGCCACCGTGCCCGGCCGCAATTACTTTTAATGGCAAAAAAACTGCAATCCTTAATATTATAATCTTTTATTTGTGGCAAGTGGTACTAATTTTCCTTTTTCTCTTTTTTCTTTCTTTCTTTTCTGACAGGATTTCATTCCATCACCCAGGCTGAAGTGCTGTGGCGCCACCATAGCTCACTGCAACCTTGATCTGCTGGGCCCAAGTCATCCTCCTGCCTCAGCCTCCTAAGTAGCTGTGACTACAGATGCAAGCCTGCATGCCCAGCTGATTAATTTTTTCTTGGTAGAGATAGTGTTGCCTAGGCTATTCTGGAACTCCTGGGCTCAAGTGATCCTCCTGCCTCAGCCTCCCCAAGCATTAAGATTATAGGCATGCTCAAGCCTGTAATCCCAGCACTTTGGGAGGCCGAGACGGGTGGATCACGAAGTCAGGAGATCGAGACCATCCTGGCTAACACGGTGAAACCCCGTCTCTACTAAAAAAAAAATACAAAAAACTAGTCGGGCGAGGTGGCGGGCGCCTGTAGTCCCAGCTACTCGGGAGGCTGAGGCAGGAGAATGGCGGGAACCCATGAGGCAGAGCTTGCAGTGAGCTGAGATCCAGCCACTGCACTCCAGCCTGGGCGACAGAGCGAGACTCCATCTCAAAAAAAAAAAAAAAAAAAAAAAAAAAAGATTATAGGCATGAGCCACTGTGCCTAGCCTAATTTTTCTTTAATGATAGCTATATAATTTCCTCTTAAAAATAAGTTTAGGGCAAACAAAGATAAATCCTCACTCACTCACTTGGGAGTGTGAAATGGTCGAACCACTTTGGAAAACTGTGTCTACTATGTCTGAACATATGCCACTCGATGACTGGCCAGTTTCAATCCTGTAATGCTAGCACTTTGGAAGGCCGAGGTGGGCACATTGCTTGAGCCCAAGAGTTTGAAAACAGTCTAGACAACATGGCAGAACCCCGTTCCTACAAAAAAACACAAAACATTAGCTGGGCACCTGTAGTCCTAGCTACTCAGGAGGCTGAGGTGAGAGGATCAGTTGAGCCAGGAGGTTGAGGCTGCAGTGAGCCATGATCGTGCCACTGCACTCCAGCCTGGATGACAGAGCAAGACTTTGTCTAAAAACAAACAAACAAACAACAACAACAAAAACCATTGGCAAGGGAGTGGGCACACGGCTACTCAGAACACTCCAGAATGCAGACTCCGCAGATGCTCATCAACATAGATGGATAGGCTGGATTCGGTGGCTCACGCCTGTAATCCCAGCGATTTGGGAGGCCAAGGTGGGCATAGCACTTGAAGTCATGAGTTGGAGACCAGCCTGGCCAATATGGAGAAACCCCATCTCTATTAAAAATACAAAAATTAGCCGGGCGTGGTGGTGCACACATGTAATCCCAGCTACTCAGGGGGAGGCTGAGGCAGGAGAATCACTTGAACCCTGGAGGTGGAGGTTGCAGTGAGCTGAGATAGTACCACTGCCCTCCAGCCTGGGTGACGGAGGGAAACTCCATCTAAATAAATAAATAAATAAATAAATAGATAGATAGATAGATAGATAGATAGATAGATAGATAGATAGATAGATAGATAAATAAAAATTTTAAAAAATAGATGGATAAATAAACTGTGGTTCTTCATGCCATGGAATCCTATTCAGCAATGAAAAAGAGCAAACAACCTCTGCCATAACAACATGGATGAAAGCAGCCACAAGAGTCCAAACTGTAAGAACCTATGGATCTAAATCCCAAAGCAGGCAAAACTGATCTGCAGTTAGAAGTCTTGCTAGTGTTAGCCGGGCACAGTGGCTCACACCTGTAATCCCAGCACTTTGGGAGGCCGAAGCCGGCAGATCACCTGACGTCAGGAGTTTGAGACCAGCCTGGCCAACATGGCGAAACCCCGTCTCTACTAAAAGTATAAAAATTAGCCAGGTATGGTAGTGGACACCTGTAGTCCCAGTTACTCAGGAAGCTGAGGCAGGGAGACTCGCTTGAACCCGGGAGGTGGTGGAGGTTGCAGTGAGTAGGGATCGTGTCACTGCATTTCAGCCTGGGTGACAGAGCAAGACCCAGTCTCAAAAAAAAAAAAAAAAAAAAAAAAAAGTCAGGCTAGTACTGGCCCTTTGGGGTTAGTAACTGAAAAGCAGTCTAGGTTAGGGGATCTTAAGGGGACATCTGGGAATGTTGTGTTTCTTGAATTGAGTCCTGGTCACACAGGTGTGATCATTTCATGAAAATCCTTTAAGCCATACACTTCAGACCTGTACAGTTTTCTGTATACATACCATACTTTAAGAAAAACTGTTTTAAAGTGAAGTGATTTTAAGAAAAATGCCAGCCAAGCAACAGACCCGGCAGTGCACGGGTGTGTGGACGTGCGAAGGGGCTTCAGGAGTGACTGGAATCGGGACGCTGCCTATCCCATCATTATTGTCATGCCTATTTTTGGTGGTTGGAATCGCATGAGCAGCAGACACCTGTTGTTGATTTTGCAGACTCAGAAGAGGCTTGGAGAGCGGGTGCGGCAGAGAGAGCACTGTTTGCTTAGAGATGATTTCATAGAGTGCTGGATGGAAAGAAATCTGTCCTCAGTTGCTGGGGTGGCCTCTTGACACCCCCGCTCCTTGGAACAGCCTGGAGAAGAGCCCACCCAGTCTCAGCAAGTATGAGGTGTGTCTACCCTGCCACTGTCCACCCCAGGAGCAGGCATTGCTAATCCATCCCATTACTCTTGTCCATTGATTCCAGATAAAGGCTTTAATTCTCTGAAACCCAGTGCCTAAGGCAATTGGTGCCAAAGGTTGAAGCTATTACGGGTTTTTTGTTTTGTTTTGTTTTGTTTTGTTTTTCTGAGACAGGGTCTCATTCTGTTGTCCAGGTTGGTGTGCAGTGGCGCCATCTCAGCTCACTGCAACCTCTGCCTCCTGGGCTCAAGCAATTCTCCTGCTTCAGCATCCCAAGTAACTGAGACTACAGGCATGTGCCACCATCGCTGGCTAATTTTTATGTTTTTTGTAGAGACAGGGTTTTGCTATGTTGGCCAGGCTGGTTTTGAACTCTTGGACTCAAGCAATCCTCCCACCTCAGCCTCCCCAGGTGCTGGGATTACAGGTGTGAGCCGCCACACCCGGCAGCAGCTAATAATTGATGACACTTGCTTTACATTCCAGACCTAAATGTCTTCACCTGCCTTCATTGGGAGGGTGCTGAGCCATGGGTCCCACCTCTGCCAGAGGCACACCTAGGAGACTCCCCAGGTCCAGCTGAGAAGAGGGGACAGCTCCTGTGTGACACCAGCTCACACTGCTGCATGCTTCCTGGACACCATCTCTTTGACCTTGGTCGCACCTGCCTAGCCTGCAGCTGGCTTCTCTGACCTCCAGCTCATCCTCTCTTTCTCCCCTCGGCAATATCAAAGTCTCAAGAACACAGCCCTCACTTCTAGACAGAAAGGCCTCGCCAGGACCCACCTGTGGCCCAGGTGTGACCTCATGTACAAACACATCTCCCAAAATCACCATCTCGTTGTCATGGATCCTAGTACCATCCATGAGTTAACTCTCATTTCTGTGTTAATGGGGGGTGCAGCACATTTTGGTGCGGATTCATTGTGGCTTTGGGGTGCCATCTGGGACTCTCCTCCATGCACAATGTGTACATACTTCATCAAATCAGATTAGGCTTGTTTTGGCCTGGCCAGTGTCCGTTCCTTCTTTTCCGGATAATAGCATCTCAGTTTTCCACGGGGAACCTTTCCTCTCCCACTCGCTAAATGAAATCATATCTGACATGACTTGTATGGAGGATATGACCCAACCCAGCAGAAACATGGTAACTGGCATAAGATCCTGTTGGGCTGATCAGAGTTGGCCCAGACAACTGAGCTATCAGTCAGGAGGTGGCCCCTTTCTGCTGTTGCCAAAGTGATAAGAGGTCATCTAAGAGCTGTTGGGACCATCTTTCCTCCATTTGAGGAAATCCAGCCCTAGAATGAAGCCAACACGAGGAAAAGCAGATCCAACATACAACAGGCTACAGGTTCCCGGTGAGCTCATTTAAGCATCTGGATCCAGCCATGCCTGAAATCCTAAACTACCCAACATTTCTACTTAAGACTATTTGAATTGGATTCCTTTCCCCTGCCACCAAAAGATGCTTGATTAATACAAGTTATTAAGATAAGTCTGAGCAGCCTACAAATAGACAAACAATTATTAGGGGAAAATTCCTAAGACATGTGGAATAGGAGTAATAGTGCTGGATAATGCAGACGCTAGCAACACAAGGGAAATAATCAAATAATTGATCACAATTCCCACTCTAAAGATACTGAAACCACAATCCTACTTCTCTTTCAGGAGGGCAGGGTCCTAAGTGGCCATCTGGTCTACCAGGGTGGTCTCCCCATGAAAACAGGAAATTGACATTAGTCGGCATGGGGTAGTTTAGAGAACCTGTGTTAGCTTCTCATGATAATCATATTTTCTTCTAAACAGTCACAAGCCATCTGTGTAATGCTCTGTTCCAGAATTCTGCGAAGAACTCTTGCTGTCAGACATACCCCATCTGGGGTTTCCAGAATCCATATCATTTTCCCTTTTGGAAAATTGGGGCCCTTGCCCATCTTCAGGCTTTACTTACTTTCCAGTAATTTCTCCTGGGTCCTCTTTCACTGTCTCCTGGCCAACCATGAATTCAATTCTCTCTTTAGAACGTCTCTTCCTCCCGTGGGATTTGAAAGAACATTTGTCCTCAGCGGCAAAGGCAGGGCTTCATCAAAGATGAGTGACTCAGTGCTTTTCCTGCTGTCTGGCCACATGATCCACATGCCCGCGAAGGGGACGTGTCTTGAACATGTCGTGATTTCCCCTGAATTTCTTATGTTATTCTTTTAAAATTCATCTGGGGAGCTTACTCCTTTTTTTTTTTTTTTTTTTTTTTTTTTGACAGCGGCTCTCTCTGTCACCCAGGCTGGCGTGCAGTGTAGTGGTGCCATCCTAGCTCACTGCAGCCTTGACCTTCTGGGTTTCAAGTGATCCTCCCACCTCAGCCTCCCAAATAACTGGGACCCCAGGCACCTGCTACCACACCTGGCTCATTTTAAAATTTTTTTGTAGAGACAGGGTCTCAATATAATGCCCAGGCAGGTCTCCAATCCCTGGGCTCAAGTGATCCTCCCATCCTGGCCTCCCAAAGTGCTGGGATTACAACAGTGAGCCAGTTCACCTGGCCCTTATTCCATTTTTAAAGTAATACATGCAGAGGACAAAATAAGCCCCAAGAGACCCACACAATATACAATAAGCAAAGTCTCCCTTCCCGATCTCCAGCTGCTAGTTCCCATCACCAAGGACAGCCATAGTTATCAACTTTTCCTTCCAGAGATACTTTGTGCATATAACAGGATACATGTATGTACATATATGTGTTTGTATGCATATATGTACTGCCTTTTATGTGTGTGTGTGTGTGTGTGTGGTATAATACACATAACATAAAATTGATCATTAGTGACGTCTAGTACATTCACAACCATCGCCGTATCTAGTTCTAGAACATTTTTTTTTTGAGACAGAGTCTCACTCTGTTGCCCAGGCTGGAGTGCAGTGGTGTGATCTTGGCTCACTGCAACCTCTGCCTTCTGAGTTCAAGTAATTCTCGTGCCTCCGTCTCCTGAGTAGCTAGGACTACAGGCGAATGCCAGCATGCCCAGCTAATTTTTGTATTTTTTGTAGAGACGGATTTCACCATGTTGTCTGGGCTAGTCTTGAATTCCTGACCTCAGGTGACCCACCTGCCTCGGCCTCCCAAAGTGCTGGGATTACAGGCATGAGCCACTGCGCCCTGGCCTAAAATATTTTCATTACCAAAAAGGAATTTTTCATTCCAAAAAGGAAACCTGTACCCATTAAGCAACATCTCCATATCTCCCCAGCCCCTCTCCAGCCCCTGGCAATCACCAGTCTACTTTCTGTCTCTATGGATTTGTCTATTCTATAAATTTTGTAAAAATGGATTCATACAATATTTGTTTTTCTATATGTGGCTTCCTTCATTTAGTGTAATATTTTCAAGGTTCGTCAGTGTTGTAGCTTGCATCAGGGCTTCATTCCTTGTTATGGCCAAAAAATACCCCATTGTATGGATAGAACACATTTTGTTGACCCACTCATCTGTTGATGGACATTTGGGTTGTTCCCACCTTTTGACTATTGTGAGCAGTGTTGCTGTGAACATTTATGTGCAAGTATTTGTTTGAGTACTTGTGTTCAATTCTTCTGGGTACAGCCCCAGGAGCGGAATTGCTAGGTCATAGAGTCATTCTATGTTAACGTTTTGAGGAGCCACCAGGCTGTTTTCCACAGCGGCTGCTGCACCATTTATATTCCTACCAGCAATGCATGAAGGTTGCAATTTCTCCACATCCTCACCAACACTTGTTATTTCCTGTTTTTTCTTTTTCTTTTTTTTTTTTTTGAGATAGAGTCTTACTCTGTTGCCCAGGCTGGAGTGCAGTTACACGATCTCAGCTCACTGCAAGCTGCTCCTCCCAGGTTCATGTCATTCTCCTGCCTCAGCCTCCCGAATAACTGGGACTATAGGTGCCCGCCACCACGCCCAGGTAATTTCTTTCTGTACTTCTAGTAGAGACGGGGTTTCACTGTGTTAGCCAGGATGGTCTCGATCTCCTGACCTCATAATCCACCTGCCTCAGCCTCCCAAAGTGCTGGGATTAGAGGCGTGAGCCACTGCGCCTGGTCTGTTGTTTCAAATTATTATTATAACCATCCTTCCTAATGGGTATGAAGTGGTATCTCATTGTCGTTTGATTTGCATTTTCCTGACAATGAATGACATCTACCTTTTTTACACAAACACAACCTACTATACACCCCATTTTACCTCTTGAATATTCACTAAGCAATCAGTATTGGAGCTCATTCCACATCAGTTTATGTAGAATCCATAGTTTTTTTTTGAGACCATTGTAGTCCCCTGGGTGGATAGACCCTAACTCAGCAGCCAGCCCTGGACTGATGGTGATGCAGAGTGCACCCGTCTTCTTGTCCCTCTCAATGCTGTACTGACTATCTCTGTCTTTGTGCACATTCCCCTGATCTGCATTTCTCTCGAGAAGTCAAGGGCAGTCCCCTCTTTGATAATTTCCATCTGTCAGAGGCCTTCATCTCAGTCTCCATGGTTGGCGATAAGAGCACAGCCACCACCCCACACAACAAACATCCCTGACATTTCTTTTTTTTCTTTTCCTTTTTCTTATTCTTTTTTTTTTTTTTTTTTTTTTCCTCCTTTACTCTTTTGTCCTACTTTCTAAATTCTTTTTTTTTTTTTTTTTTTTTTTTTTTTTTTTTGAGACAGAGTCTTGCTCTGTCACCAAGGCTGGAGTACAGCGGGGCGATCTTGCTCACTGCAGTCTCTGCCTCTTGAGTTCAAGCGATTCTTGTGCCTCAGCCTCCCGAGTAGCTGGGATTACAGGCGTCCACTACAACACCCAGCTAATTTTTGTATTTTTAGTAGAGACGGTGCCCTGAAAAAACTCAGAGCAACTCAGCTCTGCTGCAGAGCAAGCCGGCACCAGTCCTACCACACCCATGTTGGCCAGGCTGGTCTCGAACTCCTGGCCTCAAGTGATCCACCGCCTCGGCCTCCCAAAGTGCTGGGATTACAGTATGAGCCACCGCACCCAGCCCATCCCTGACATTTCTGAGCCCTCACTCTCTTCCAGGCACTTAGGCTTCCTGCTTTATTCCATTCACTTCCCCAAATGATTCTTCGAGGTATCTTTTCCTCCATCTTTCACGGAACAGTCCCTTGGCCAAAGTTTCTCAGGGCTGGTGGGGGCGGCAGGATTCAGCCCTGGCTTGGCCCGACTCCAAGGCCATGTCCTCTGCCTCTGGACTGCTCTCTTGCTTGGGAACTTGGGGTGTCTGCAATCGGGTGACCCATCATCCCAGCTGTTTGCCCAGGACTGAGGGTCTTCCCAGGATACAGAACCTTCAGTGCTAAATCCTGGAAAGTCCCGGGCAATCAGGATGCGTTGGTCACCATGGTCTGGAAAGCCTTCTAGCTTTTGTGTTGGGGATGTGTCACCCTGAGTCATTTCTGCCATCCGTCCTTCCTCTGTTGGCAAAAGTCCCAGCCCAAGGGCCTTGGTGGGACTTGAACTGCCCATCTTGGCCTCCTGTTCCCTCCCCACACTCTGACCTGCGCAACCTCTACCCCCAGTCTCCCCTCTCCTTCCACACCGCCCCAGCGGGGCACCAGAACCAGCAGCCCCTGCCAAAGGCCCGGCCGTCAGCAAAGAAAACGTGCATCCAGGCCAGACCACCAAAGCCACTGAGTCAAAAAATTGGAGAAAAAGTCCGCCTCCCGTCTCCTTGGGCACCTCAATTTTCTATAGCTCCTCCTGCGTTTGTCACACATGTCAGGATGGAAGAAAGCATGCAGGGGCCAGGAGTTCAAAGGTATCTGTCTGGGCATTTGTGCCAGGGCAAAGTGACCAGGCAACTCAGCTCTGCCACAGAGCAAGCCGGCACCAGCCCTACCACACCCGTAATAATTCATGGTTGCTCGTTCAGACGGCACTTGGGGCTCCAATCTGGTCTCTCCTCGCACCTCTGATCTTCCAGCGCCATAATTAGCTTCTTACCACCCACCTTGTGCTAACAACCTTCCGCTTTATTACTGCGAAAGACATTCAAGAGAACACATAGACCATAGCCCGTCATCCATTTGTAACCTTGAGTATTTTTTTTTTCAGAGCACCCAGCAAAGATGTAAGTCAAGAGAATTCTCACTCCCATTCCTCATCACTCTCAGAGACAAGTGTCGCGATGTGGTGGCTCACACTTCCCTTTTTGACGGGCACGGTCTCAGTTCTGCTGGCTCTCAGGCCAGAAGAAGCCGAGGGCGCCGAGTGGGCAGAAGGGGCCCCAGGAAGCCCCTCAGAGGATAGGAAGTGGCAGGGGACAGGGCCACAGGCCTTGCTGTGGCCCGGTGTGACCTCCTTTTCCTCTTGTCTTGACCAGGACAGCCGTGTTCGGAGGCAGGTTCATCTGGCGGATCAGGCTTGCAGCAGGTCCTGCTGTTTCTTCACCCACCCACCTTTCCCTCTCCTTGTTTCCGATGAAGAGCTTGCCTCTCGCCCCGAGGTTGAACATTCCAGCTCCTCACTCTCCCCGGCAGGAAGCCCCAATTCTGCCCTGCGCTGGTGGCCTGGGCACCCTCATACCCATGAGCCTGCACCCCTGGGGCCTGGGCCATTCTGCTGCTATGTCTTGCACCCTCAACTTCCTTTGAGGGTTGACTGTGGGCCCCGTGACTCCTCCCTCCTTGCCTGGAGTTTACCCACCTAGGCTGGCCGCCTGGCAAGGACTGGCTGGTGCGAGGCCCCAAAGCCTGGCCCTCGCTTCAAGGTCTGGGCTGTCACTGATGCCCCAGAGCTCCCGAGGGATCCGTTGCCTGGCTTCTTACCCCCGTCCCCGCCCTGCTTCCCCACTCCCTTCCCACCTGTCCCAGACCACTGCCTTCCTAATAAATGGCTTGTACAGAAATCCTTGCCTCAGGCTGTGCCTCGGAGGAGCCTGACCGCACGCATTCTTTGTGTGGAGACACCCCCTGGGACCTCGTTTTGTGCCATGGGACCTAACAGGAGTCTGGGGAAGGTTTTTCTCTCTCTGATTAAAGAGTGAGGCATGCAGGGAAGGTTTTCCCACTTCTTTTTCCAGCCTCAAACACAATCAAATGAAGCAGTTGACCCCGGTGGCCATTTTGGATGAGGAGGGAACATGGCCAGTGACACCAGAGGGAAGGGTCTTGGTCTTTGCTGATGGCATCAAGCAGCCAATCCTGCAGCTGCCTATGCATAGGCCTTTGCCTCTGTGAGATGATGGTGATGATGATGATGATGATGATGATGATGATGGAGACAGGGTCTCACTCTGTTGCCCAGGCAGAAGGGTAGTGATGCAGTCATAACTCACTGCAGCCTAAACCTCTTGGTCTCTAGTGATCCTCCTGCCTCAGCCTCCTGAGCAGCTGAGACCACAGGTGGCATGTGCCACCACACTCGGCTAATTTTGATAGAGATGGGGTCTTGCTATGTTGCCTAGACTGGTCTCAAACCTGGGGTCAAGTGATGCTCCCACCTTGGCCTCCCAAAGTGCTGGGGTTACAGGCTCCAGCCATGTGTCTTGTGCTTTGTGAGATTATAATGAATCCTTCTTTGGAATCTTCTGATCAGAAAGTTGTGTCTTACTGTGGAACTTTCCTTCCCTAAGAGGCATGGCGTTTAACCAGACTCTCAGGCATGGCTCCTTCCTCCTGGCTGAATTTGATTTGGAGCAGATGTTTACCCTCATTCTGGCCAATGACATGTGAAAGTCATCTCCTGAGGCCTCCTGGTGAAAACGTCTTTGTTCTATAGGAATCTGACCCTGGGTGTGTGACAGCCGCCTCCCCAAGGAGAATGCCACCACTCAGCCTTTGCACAGATGGAGCCAGAGCCCAGCCACCATGCCTGGGACCCACTGGGCCCAGACTTCTTACCGTGTGTGCCAATAATTTGCCTATCAACGAAGCCTATTCGATTTGGGTTTTCCATGACTCCCAACCAAGGCATTTTAGCTGATAAGCGAGGGAGGCTCTGGGTGCCCCTCTGGACCCTTGGGAGAAACACAAAGATGAATGGGAACTTTTCACCTCTTAGAGCATGCTATGTAGCAGCTATGGAGCACCTCATATTCATTGCTGTTCATCTTCACAACAGCCCTGTAAGGTTGGATGAAACAACCCCACTTAATAGCTGTGAAGACAAAGGCCCAGAGAGGGTAAGTCACTTGCCCAGGGTCACACAGCTTGTGAGTGGCTGACCTCAGAAACTAGATTCTTAACTGCAAGTCGTGCCCCTGGGGAGCTTCTGGCCTGGCTTAAGAGACTAGTGCATAGAGCAGGACAGAGGGCTCGGAGGAGGGGCCAGAAGGGAGGCAGGGAGATGGCATGGGACATGCTCCAGGCCCAGAGTCGGATGCGCTTGCACTGCTCACTGTGTGACCTTGAGCAAGTGGCTTTACCTCTCTGTGAGACAGCTTCCTTTTGAGTGAAATAGACCAATGGTGCCTGCTGAGCAGGTTAAGTCAAACGAGAAGCCACAGCTGGAGGTGCTCTGCAAGCTGTCAAGGGCTGTGCACAGGTCAGCAGCACCCATCATTGCAGGCCTCCATTGGGAGGCTGAGGTGGGAGGATTGCTTGAGCCAGCCTGGGTAACATAGCGAGACCCCATCTCTATAAACAATTTTAAAACTTTGCTGGGCTATGGTGGTGCACCTGTACTCCCTACTCAGGAGGGTAAGGTGGGAGGAAAGAAGAAAGGGAGAGAGAGAGGGAGGGAGGGCTGGCCATGGTTTCCACTCCTCCATGACCCTGGGAAAGAAGCCCTCGGGTCTGACATGGCTCCTCTTGGTCTTGTCAGTTTTCACAAGCACTAAGCAACTTCTACTGGATTGGTTTTGCTTATTACTATCATATTTTAAGCATCCCCCAAGGAACCAAGAATTGCATCAAGATCACTCATGCAC
>NW_012103587.1:1400661-1401289 GCF_000951045.1 Mandrillus leucophaeus
GGCGTGCAGTGTAGTGGTGCCATCCTAGCTCACTGCAGCCTTGACCTTCTGGGTTTCAAGTGATCCTCCCACCTCAGCCTCCCAAATAACTGGGACCCCAGGCACCTGCTACCACACCTGGCTCATTTTAAAATTTTTTTGTAGAGACAGGGTCTCAATATAATGCCCAGGCAGGTCTCCAATCCCTGGGCTCAAGTGATCCTCCCATCCTGGCCTCCCAAAGTGCTGGGATTACAACAGTGAGCCAGTTCACCTGGCCCTTATTCCATTTTTAAAGTAATACATGCAGAGGACAAAATAAGCCCCAAGAGACCCACACAATATACAATAAGCAAAGTCTCCCTTCCCGATCTCCAGCTGCTAGTTCCCATCACCAAGGACAGCCATAGTTATCAACTTTTCCTTCCAGAGATACTTTGTGCATATAACAGGATACATGTATGTACATATATGTGTTTGTATGCATATATGTACTGCCTTTTATGTGTGTGTGTGTGTGTGCTTATACACATCTAGATGTGTATAAGAGACAGGAAACCGAGTGCCTAAGGCAATTGGTGCCAAAGGTTGAAGCTATTACGGGTTTTTTGTTTTGTTTTGTTTTGTTTTGTTTTTCTGAGACAGGGTC
>NW_012103587.1:1401339-1408554 GCF_000951045.1 Mandrillus leucophaeus
ACCCCCTGGGACCTCGTTTTGTGCCATGGGACCTAACAGGAGTCTGGGGAAGGTTTTTCTCTCTCTGATTAAAGAGTGAGGCATGCAGGGAAGGTTTTCCCACTTCTTTTTCCAGCCTCAAACACAATCAAATGAAGCAGTTGACCCCGGTGGCCATTTTGGATGAGGAGGGAACATGGCCAGTGACACCAGAGGGAAGGGTCTTGGTCTTTGCTGATGGCATCAAGCAGCCAATCCTGCAGCTGCCTATACATAGGCCTTTGCCTCTGTGAGATGATGGTGATGATGATGATGATGATGATGATGATGATGGAGACAGGGTCTCACTCTGTTGCCCAGGCAGAAGGGTAGTGATGCAGTCATAACTCACTGCAGCCTAAACCTCTTGGTCTCTAGTGATCCTCCTGCCTCAGCCTCCTGAGCAGCTGAGACCACAGGTGGCATGTACCACCACACTCGGCTAATTTTGATAGAGATGGGGTCTTGCTATGTTGCCTAGACTGGTCTCAAACCTGGGGTCAAGTGATGCTCCCACCTTGGCCTCCCAAAGTGCTGGGGTTACAGGCTCCAGCCATGTGTCTTGTGCTTTGTGAGATTATAATGAATCCTTCTTTGGAATCTTCTGATCAGAAAGTTGTGTCTTACTGTGGAACTTTCCTTCCCTAAGAGGCATGGCGTTTAACCAGACTCTCAGGCATGGCTCCTTCCTCCTGGCTGAATTTGATTTGGAGCAGATGTTTACCCTCATTCTGGCCAATGACATGTGAAAGTCATCTCCTGAGGCCTCCTGGTGAAAACGTCTTTGTTCTATAGGAATCTGACCCTGGGTGTGTGACAGCCGCCTCCCCAAGGAGAATGCCACCACTCAGCCTTTGCACAGATGGAGCCAGAGCCCAGCCACCATGCCTGGGACCCACTGGGCCCAGACTTCTTACCGTGTGTGCCAATAATTTGCCTATCAACGAAGCCTATTCGATTTGGGTTTTCCATGACTCCCAACCAAGGCATTTTAGCTGATAAGCGAGGGAGGCTCTGGGTGCCCCTCTGGACCCTTGGGAGAAACACAAAGATGAATGGGAACTTTTCACCTCTTAGAGCATGCTATGTAGCAGCTATGGAGCACCTCATATTCATTGCTGTTCATCTTCACAACAGCCCTGTAAGGTTGGATGAAACAACCCCACTTAATAGCTGTGAAGACAAAGGCCCAGAGAGGGTAAGTCACTTGCCCAGGGTCACACAGCTTGTGAGTGGCTGACCTCAGAAACTAGATTCTTAACTGCAAGTCGTGCCCCTGGGGAGCTTCTGGCCTGGCTTAAGAGACTAGTGCATAGAGCAGGACAGAGGGCTCGGAGGAGGGGCCAGAAGGGAGGCAGGGAGATGGCATGGGACATGCTCCAGGCCCAGAGTCGGATGCGCTTGCACTGCTCACTGTGTGACCTTGAGCAAGTGGCTTTACCTCTCTGTGAGACAGCTTCCTTTTGAGTGAAATAGACCAATGGTGCCTGCTGAGCAGGTTAAGTCAAACGAGAAGCCACAGCTGGAGGTGCTCTGCAAGCTGTCAAGGGCTGTGCACAGGTCAGCAGCACCCATCATTGCAGGCCTCCATTGGGAGGCTGAGGTGGGAGGATTGCTTGAGCCAGCCTGGGTAACATAGCGAGACCCCATCTCTATAAACAATTTTAAAACTTTGCTGGGCTATGGTGGTGCACCTGTACTCCCTACTCAGGAGGGTAAGGTGGGAGGAAAGAAGAAAGGGAGAGAGAGAGGGAGGGAGGGCTGGCCATGGTTTCCACTCCTCCATGACCCTGGGAAAGAAGCCCTCGGGTCTGACATGGCTCCTCTTGGTCTTGTCAGTTTTCACAAGCACTAAGCAACTTCTACTGGATTGGTTTTGCTTATTACTATCATATTTTAAGCATCCCCCAAGGAACCAAGAATTGCATCAAGATCACTCATGCACCTGCCTCCAAGGTTTACCAAAAGTCTACTCCGCCAGAATAGCCTTGGATACATATTTAAAGCAACCACACATTACTGATGGCCCCCCGCCTCTGATGCGTCCCCTCCCTCCACAGACGTGACCACCATCCTGAGATTCCAGTGTAAATTTCCCTCCAGTGAATGAGGCTTTTGCTCCATTTGAATGCATCCATTCACAGTCCAAGGCATCATTTCATATGTTTTAAAGCCTGATCTAAATGGTATACTACTGCATAAATTATTTTGTAATTGGTATTTTATGTCTGTTACTGTTTTTGCGGCAAGCGACATTGATAAGCATGGATCGAGTTCATTCATCTCCACTGCTGTATTGTATTCCATTAGCTGAACAAGTCACAATTCATTCACCCATGTGTTGATGGACATGTGAATCACGCTCAATTTTTCCCAATTACGAACAAGGCTACAATGAAAACTTGTGCGCCTCTTTAGGCACTTCCCGGAGAATTCTCTTCAACTCAATGTTTCTTTCCCTAACGAATGTTTGAAATGTCTCCTCTACTATCCTGAAATGCGATTGGTGACTGATAGGAGCTACTTATACATTGTGCTGCCAAAAAATACACACACACACACACACACACACACACACAATGATCTATCTGTGATGTTAAAGAAAGTCATTTGTAACACAATAATATAATAATATGTATTGGCTGGGCACGTGATTCATCTCTGCAATCCCAGCACTTTGGGAGGCCCAGGAGGGAGGATCACTTGAGACCAGGAGCTTGAGACCAGCCTGACCAGCATAGTGAGACTCCATCTTTACAAAAAATTTAAAAATTAGCTGGGTGGGGTGGTGCACACCTGCAGTTCCAGCTACTTGGGAGGCTGAGGTGGGTGGATTACTTGAGCATGGGAAGTCAAGGCTGTAGTGAGCCATGATCATGCCACTGTACTCCAGCCTGGGTGACGGAGCAAGAACCTGTCTCAAAATAATAATGTATATTTCCGTAAGTATATGCTCAAATGCAACTATTCTGGATAACAAGTCATCAGATGTTTTCATGTTTGCACCTCTGAATAGAATTACCATGAGTGGCACAGATAATGTGCAGACTGGCACAGGTGAGTGTTGTTGGCGGTTCATCGGTGATGTGGTTTGCCCAAATGGTGCCCAGCTCTTGGCATAGCTCTGGGCAAAACTGAGTACATTCCTCTCTCAATTTACACGTTCATTCTATTCCTGGAAAACCCAGTGCTCAACAAATACCTTGTCAAAAAATATTTTTGGTTTATTTATGCAACCGAGTTAGGTTCTAGATCTGGCTTATTACAAACAGTGTCTTCACCAAAAAATGATGAGTGGAGATTTGAAAAATGGCATAAATGATAAGACCATTTTTTATTTTAGGGGAGGTTTAGCACTCCTATCCCCCAGCCACTAAAATCCCTCAGTGCCACTGGTTATGGCAAAAAACAAAAGCATCCCACAAATTCACAAAATGCTGCTGCTGAGGGGCCTTGCGAAGTTCAGTGCAGCAGGCAATTGCTGGACTGTGGTCCCCATGGTCCTTACATATCCTAAGTCCAGGCTCACGGGGCAGAGTTGAGGAGCTGCTTCTGGGGGCTACAAACTCAGGGTCCAGAAGAGTTTCCCAGAGCCCAGTGAAGAGCACAGTGTTGGAGACAATGGCCAGAAAGAGCCTATGCTTTGCCTTCCTCTGGAGAACCTGTGCCAACCCCAGCCAGACCCTCAGGACCTGAGAGCTGGAACCCACTTTATAGGACGGGACCATATTCAAGGAGCTTTGGATGGAGGGCTTGTTCTGTGAAGCAGAAATGAGTAGTACACAGGCATTTTTAGGAGTCTTTTTTTAAAGTTGAGTTTTGATTTCCATTTCCCTAATGATTGAGCTTTTCTTCATATGCTTGTTGGCTGCATGCATATCTTTTTTTTTTTTTTTTTTTTTTGAGAAGGGTCTGTTCATGTCCTTCGCCCATTTTTTAGTGGGGGTTGTTTGGTTTTTTGCTTGTTGATTTGTTTAAGCTCCTTATAGATTCTGGATATTAGATCTTTGTCGGATGCAGTTTGTGAATATTTTCTCCCATTCTACTGGTTGTCTGTTTACTCTGTTGATAGTTTCTTTTGCTGTGCAGAAGCTCTTTAGTTTGATTAGGTCCTGCTTGTCAGTTATTGTTTGTGTTGCAATTTGAGTCTTCATCAAATACTTTTGAGGCCAGGTGTGGTGGCTGGCACCTGTAATCCCAGCACTTTGGGAGGCTGAGGCCGGCAGACCACTTGGGGCCAGGAGTTTGGGACCTGGCCAACATGGCGAAACCCAGTCTCTACTGAAAATACAAAAATTAGCCGAGTGTGGTGGTGCATGCCTGTAATCCCAGCTATTCGGGAGGCTGAGGAATGAGAGTCATTTGAATCCAGGAGGTGAAGGTTGTAGCGAGCTGAGATTGCACCATTGCACTCCAGTCTGTGCGACAGAGCAAGGCTCTGTCAAAAAAAAAAAAAAAAAAAAAAAAAAAAAAAAAAAAAAAAATTTTAAAGTTTTCGTCATGAAGTCTTTGCCAAGGCCGATGTCCACAATGGTATTTCCTGGGTTTCCTTCTAGGGTTTTTATAGTTTTAGGTTTTGCAGAATGGCTATTATTAAAAAGTAAAAAAATAACAGATGTTGGCAAGGTTGCAGAGAAAAAGGAACACTTATACCCTGCTGGTGGGAATGTAAATTAGTTCAGCTACTGTGGAAAGCAGTGTGGAGATTTCTCAAAGAACTTAAAATAGAACTACCATTCAACCCAGCAATTCCATTACTGGGTATATACCCAAAGGAATACAAATTGTTCTACTGTACAGACACATGCCTGTGTATGCTCATCACAGCACCATTCACAATCATAGACATGGCATCTACCTAGATGCCCATCAATGGTAGACTGGGTAAAGAAAACATGGTACATATACACCAGGGAATACCACGCAGCCATAAAAAAGAACAAAATCACGTCCTTTGCAGCAACATGGATGGAGCTGGAGGCCATTATCCTAAGCAAATTAATGTAGGAACAGAAAACCAAATACTGCATGTTCTCACCTGTAAGTGGGGACTAACATTGAGTACACATGGATACAAAGACAGGAACAACCGACCCTGTGGCCTACTTGAGGATGTAGGGCAGGAGGAGGGTGAGGATCAAAAAACTACCTATCAGGTTCTATGCTTATTACCTGGTCACAACATTTACCCATGTAACAAACCTGTGCATGTACCCCTCGAACCTAAAACAAAAGTTGGAAAGATAAAGAAAAACTGTCTAGCCTGTATAAAGAAAAACACACGAGTCCCTAGTGCATGTGTGGCTTGATAAATTGTTAGAGTTGTGTAATCCCCACTCTAGTCATGACGTGAGCCATTTCTACCATCCTAGGAGGCTCCCTCCTGCCCCGTGTGGTCTACCCTGCCCTTGCCACAACTCCCAGCGACTGATTTCTCATCTGATTTCTCTCTTGATAGCTTAGATTTGTTTGTCTTAGAATGTCACAGAATTGGAACCACCATTGGATTGTTGGGGTAGTATGCATTGCTTTAGATCTGGCTTATTTCACCCAGCATGATGTTTTTGAGATGCATCAAAAACATAAGGAATCAGTAGTTCATCACAATAAACTGCTGATGCGTGTTGCACATATCAGTAGTTCATTACTTCTGATTGCTGAACAGTATTCTGTGTTATTTGCCACATTGTGGTTATTCATTCACCATTGATGGGAATGTGGGCTGTTTCCAGTTTGGGCAATCATGAGTAATGCTGCTATGAACTTTTGCATCTAACTCTCTCTGTGAGCATATGTTTCCCTTTCTCTTGAATACAGGCCTAGGAGGTGAAGAGCTGGGTCATGTTGTGTGTGTTTAACAATATAAGAAACTACCATCTTTCAAGGCTGGCTTGGTCATTTGCATCCCACCAGCAGTGTGTGGGATTTGCAGTTGCCCTGCATCCTCACCAGCACTTAGTATTACCAGCCTTTCTAACGCCAGCCTCTTTCATTGGTGTGTTGTGTTTTCTCGCTGTGCTTTTTTATTTTCCTTGAGGGATAATGAGATTGACATGCCTGGATTTTAGAGGTGACAAGCTCCCTGCCTCATCAGGCCTGTCAGCTAAATCTCTTTAATGCAAGCCTCAGAGGGAGCCCTCAGCCCACCCTGAGCTTGGGATGACAAGGCCTTCCTGCTCAGCAAGCCCCCTGAGGCCAGAGAGGAGTCCCTCTTGGCAGCTGGGGCCTGGGCCAGTATACCCCGCACAGCGTTAAGATGGAGGAGGCCATAGGCTGAGGTCTTGCACTCACCCAGGAACCCTATCCCCTGCAGTGGAGAGGTGTCACAGTAAGTAGCCTGTGCTTGGGGACTAGCCCTAGGATGGAGTACCCACTGCCATTCCCAAGTGTGGGACTTTGGACAAAGAACTTTCTCTCTGACCTCAGTTTCCTCATCTGTAAACTAGGGATTATAATAGAACCCATCTCAGTGGGACGTGGTACAAAGCATCTACCCTGCTGTGTGGTGCTGAGAGAGTGCTCAAGACATGGAAGCCACATAAATTCCACTCCCTCAACAAATAGCAGCATACCTCTCTGAATATAAGGTGAGCTCTCTGAACCCATGAAAGTTGCCCTCAGAAAAACAGGAGTAACCTGATATTTCAGTCCTTACAAAGCTTCTTTTCTCTTGATTCTCTCATTAACTTATTTTTTAACTTATTTATTATTATTATTATTTTTGGGTGTGGGGGACAGGGTCTCACTCTTTTGCCCAGGCTGGAGTGCAGTGGCATGAACCTGGCTAAGTACAGCCTTGACCTCCCGGGCTCACGCAGTCCTCTCCCTCAGCCTCCTGAGTAGTTGGGACTACAGGTGCATGCCACAACCCCTGGCTAATTTTTGTATTTTTTTGTAGAGACAGGGTTTCACCATGTTGCTCAGGCTGGTCTCAAACTCCTGAGCTCAAGAAATCTGCCCACCTCAGCCTCCCAAAGTGCTGGGATTACAGGTATGAGCCACCACACCTGGGCCATCTTTTTATTTTTAAAAAACATCAAAGCCTGCTTTAGAACAACTTGAACAAGCATTGAATCCCTTGGAGGGCTTATGAAAAGGCACACTGGGCCGGGCGCGGTGGCTCAAGCCTGTAATCCCAGCACTTTGGGAGGCCGAGGCGGGCGGATCACAAGGTCAGGAGATCGAGACCATCCTGGC
>NW_012103587.1:1408753-1466285 GCF_000951045.1 Mandrillus leucophaeus
AAAAGGCACACTGGTGGGCCCCTCTCCTGAGTGTCCGATTCAGCAGGTGTGGGGGGCTGAAAAGTCTCATTTCCAGCAAGTTCCCAGGCATGGCTGATGTTGCTAACTCAGAGACCACACTTTGGGAACAACTGGTTTGTCATATCAAAATTAGCCTCGTGGGTCTCAGCCCGCCTCGATAATTTTTAGAAATACAAATGTCTCCCTCTAAGATTTTTGATTCTGCTGATGTAGGGGTGAAACCTAGAACCATCTCTGTATGTTAAAATCTCCCTCAGGTGATTCTAAATATGGCCAGGTGAGAACTCCGGTCTTATCCTGAAACAATCTCAAACTATGTGGCCTGGGATTTCTGTATTTCTATAAGTCTCATCTTGGAATCTTTTTTTTTTTTGAGACAGAGTCTTGCTCTGTTGCCAGCCTGGAGTACAGTGGTGTGATCTCGGCTCACTGCAACCTCCACCTCCCTGGTTCAAGCGATTCTCCTGCCTTAGCCTCCCGATTAGCGGGGATTACAGGCATGTGCCACCACACCCGGCTAATTTTTGTATTTTTAGTAGAGACGGGGTTTCACTATGTTGGCCAGAACGGTCTCGATCTCCTGACCTCGTGACCTGCCCGAGTCGGCCTCCCAAAGTGCTGGGATTACAAGCGTGAACCACCGCGCCCGGCCTCGGAATTATTTATACAGAGACAGTCAAGGAATGTCATCAGATTTAGCCATTATTCCAGGGGTATGACTTCGCATTCATACGTATTGGATATCACTCTAAACAACCCTTTTAAAGATTGCTTTTAAAAGTAACACAGTATGTGGTTACTTGCTGGAACTCATCAATAATATACACCCACGAAACAAATGAAACAACCGATGTCCTAATTTATGCAAAAGGATATTTGTGGCCTGGAATAAAATTTCCAGTAGCTGCGTCACAGGCAGATTCAAAAAATGCCATGTCTCCAAAGTTCTAGACATGAGGGGAACAGATGGGGCCCACCAAACGCTGTTTGGTGACTCAAAGACACCATGTCAAAGACACAGGCGGAGAGTTGGGAGAACATGATTTTATGAATGTAAGAACGGAACACAAAGAAATGTGTCTTCATGTGCTGTATTACTTATGTCATATGTGACTTTCTTTTTTTTGAGGCGGAGTCTCGCTCTGTTGCCCAGGCTGGAGTGCAGTGGCGTGATCTCAGTCTTGGCTCACTGCAACCTCTGCCTCCCAGGTTCAAGTGATTCTCGTGCCTCAGCCTCCCAAGTAGCTGGGATGACAGGCATGCACCACCATGCCTAGCTAATTTTTGTATTTTTCGTAGAGATGGGGTTTCACATGTTGGCCAGGCTGGTCTCAAACACCTGACCTCAAGCAATCTGCTAGCTTCAGCCTCCGAAAGTGCTGGGATTACAGGCATGAGCCACTGCACCCGGCTACATGTGACTTTTTAATTCATTGTTTTTTACAGACAGGGTCTGGCTGTGTTGCCCAGGCTGGAGTGCAGTGAAGATCACAGCTCTGTGAAGCCTCATCCTCCTGTGCTCAAGCAACCTTCCCACCTTAGCCTCTCTGGTATCTGAAACCACAGGTGCACGCTGCCACTACGCCTCCTTTTTTTTTTTTTTTTGGTAGAGATGGAGGGCTCCCTATGTTGCCCAATCTTGTACTCCTGGCCTCAAGCGATCCTCCCACCTCAGCCTCCCAAAGTTCTGGGATTACCTGTATGAACCACCGCGCCCAGCCAACATACGACTTTAAATAGGCATAAACAGGCATGTGTAACTCTACCACTACTACAAATGTGCAAGTGAACTCTGGACTATTTATATGCCCCCACCCAGAGTTTTCTATGTAAGTTTACCAAAAACATTGAGGGAGGTACCTTCCCATTGGTGAAAAGGAGGGGGTTGGCTAACATTTAGGGATACATCACAGTTTGGGCAGCACAAAGATAAGTAAGACAGGAGAGGTCTCTGCCTCCAGGAAGCTGACGTTAGAGAGAGAGACAGTGAATAAAAAATATGATGCTGAGGGCCACGAGGAAAGATAGAGCCAAAGGAAGAGGGTGAAGGAGCCTCAGGGAGGGGCTGCAACATGGGGACATTTGCAATATTCGGACAGAGACCAGAATAAGGAGAGGAGCTGAGCCTGTGAGTGTCTTGGAGAAGAGAAGAGAAGACTACAGAGGCTCCAAAGTCAGAACAAGCTTGCAATGTCCAGGAAACGACAAGGAGGCCCGTGAGGCCAGAGCACAGTGGGAGGTGGGGACAGTGGCAGTGGCCAGGTCTCAGAGGGCCTGGGAGGCTGGATAGGGAGGTGGGTTTTATTTCTTCCCATGGATCGAGTGTGGTCCCTTTGGGCTGGGTGGGAGGTAACTGCTCATCATTCTACATCTGGGACCTCTGTCCGCAGCTGGGTCCCATGTGCCCCTCCAGCATTCTTAGGGCCTCTGGGAGGGAAATGTTAATGCTTCCTCTTCTCCGTCTGCCTCCTACCCTTCTGTCTCCACTGAGGAGCAGCTAGGGCAGGGAGGGGCCGCAGCAGGCCCCAGAGGATGAGCACATGTCTTCCCAGTGCCATCTGCACAATACAACTCAATTCTGGGAATGAGCATTTATTTAGCACCTCTTGGATGCAAGTCACTGACCGAAGCTTGACACCACAGCCAGCCAGGCACTCAACACTGCTTGTTGAGGCCAAAGTGAAGATCCCCCCAACAATAGTCTTTTGTATTTTTTCTTTTGTATTTTTGTATTTTTTCCTGAGCCTGCCACACCAAGGGCCCCAGAGTCAGGAACCACGTTTGATTCGATGCTCTTCTGTTCTCATCTGGAAATTCTTCACCATTTTTGAGCACAGGACTCTGTGTTTCCATTTTGCACCAGGTCCTGCATATTACGTAGGGGCCTTGGGGGGGCTCCATTCTAGATGCATACCCAGGGGCTCTGGCAGCCGGTGGGGACTGGAAATGGGGCCTCCACTCAAGTCCCAGGTGCTCTGGCCTGCAGACCACCCCAGTCTTGGCCAGAGCCCCTGAAAGCACTCAGGCCCCTCAGTGGCCTGTGGAAGAACCTCTGCAGACACCAGCGCTGCTTGCAGCAGACAGCCGTGAGGAGATGTCTGCTTTTGATTAAATGTCCAGAGCCACTCATTAACTTGCACAGACAGACTCAGAAGCCACTCGCTCTAAAACCTGCCTGCCACGGCAGCCCATCCTGCAGGCCCTTCCGTGCCACCTGCAGTTCCTGCTGGAAACCAGGAGGCCCTGGTTTGGGGGCCGTGGACCCTGAGGCAGGGGGATGGCCAGGGTCACCTAACCCAGTGACCCGAGTCCTCCAAAGCATGTACCTCTTATCATCCAGGGTGCGAGGGCTTCCCTGCCCTGCTGTCTCCACTCCCAGCTGGGTTCAGGAGCTGTGGTCTTCCTGGCACAATTTCAAAACATCTAAGAGGGCCTCATTCCCACAGCACTGTTCCCTGCCTTGGCCTCTGTCTCTGAAATTCCACCATCAGGGCCAGTCTTTTTACTGTACTTTGGGTGAAATTTATAGCTGGAATTACTTTGCATTTATCATGACAGTGTTTGCAGTGATTTATTTACAAGTCTGTCCCCTCCCCAAGCCACAGCTCTTGAAGGCAAAGTCCATGCCCCATACATTCATTCTTCAAGAAATCTGTTCCTGGGTGCCCACTGTGTGCCTGGCATCAGCTGGTGTGAGGAATCTCACTGTTTTCTAGTCTCTAACACTAGGCACAGGGCCTCCCCTGGCTGGGGCCCTCTGTATATTTGCTGAATGAATGAGTATGTGAGAAAATGAAGAGTATTGCTCACATTTCTTGAGCACTTACTATAGGTGCCAGGCTCTGTTTTAATCAATTTGTGTGTATTTCCTTGTTCTACTCTCCTAACACCCTTGAGTTGGGTGTTACTGTTATCCCCATTTTACAGAGGAGGAGACTTCGGCACTCAGTAAGGACACGTAACCAAGAGGGCTGACAAGAAGCATGCCCAGATACACAGGCGTCCCCGTAAGCCAGAAACCAGCACATTTGCAGGCAGGCAGAGCTCAGAGCCAAATTAGTCAAATATCTTGAAATGATGTTTATTTCTCCTCTAGTTCTCGAGTTCTAATGACTGTTTATTCTTATAAACATCTAATTTGTGTGCTCAGCCTCCCAGTTAGAGTGCAGTGCCAAGCGGCTCAGGCTTTCGCTCTTTGGTGGGATATCATACCCCCGCTCCTTGCTTTTTTTTTAAATAAAAGATTCCTCAGAGCCCGGTATCTTGTTGGCATCTCACAGGTGGGAGGCGCTTTCCTCCGCAGCCTCTGGTGCCTTGCCAGGCCAACCGGAGGCCAACTGGAGGAGTGTGAGGGTTGCCTGCAAAGATGGCTGCCAGCAGTGCTCTCCTCTCTGCAGGGGCCTGCAACCCCTCCCATGGGAGGTGGAGTCTGTGTCCCCGCCCCTTGAAACTGGGCAGACTCTGAATCCTCTGACCCCCAGGATGCTGTGGAGGTGACTCCCTGCAGTTCTGGACTAAGCCTTAAGAGACCTGGCGACTTCTGTTTTCTCTCTCTTGGAATCCAACTGGCCCACAAAGTAGCTCAGGCCAGATTCTAGAAGAGGGAGAGACCGCAGGGACAGAGTGAAGCCTGGGAGATGAGTTACAAGGGGAGAGAAAGGAGTGTACCCAGCTCCAGTGCTAAACAACATGGGCGACACCATGCTGGGCCATCCAGCTCCAGCTGAGCCCCCCAGATAACACACGTGGCTGGGGGGGACCACCACACAGCCGGGTCCTGCCCAAATGGCAGAATTCTGAGCAAATAAGTGGCGGCTGTTGTTTTAAGTTGTTAAGTTTGGGTCTGTTTTGTTAAGCAGTGAAAGGCAGCTGGAGTTAGAGCGGCTCCAGAGGTCAGGAAACAGGGGAGAGGCGTGCCTGGCCCCTGCTTCTGCTCTTGCCTTGCCTTGAGGGGCAGGGGGCAAGTGTCAGTCCTACAAACAGCATCTCCCCTCTTCCCTCCTCTTCCCCACCCCCTGGGAGTAGCCTGCTTATTTTCCCAACAGGTGTTAAAATAACGACCTTTGGGCTAAAAAGGAAGCTGTGTGTGTGGGTGATAAGAGGGTCTGGCTGCCTGAACCGGAAGAAGGGAGCGAAGGAAGTGAGGTGAGGACAGAGGTCTTGGGGAGAGTTGGCACTTTGCGGGGAGAAGGCTTTCAGCTGGACTGGGGTGGGTCAGGGCTTCTTTCTCCCCATGTCCTGCAGAACTTGGCTTCGTTCTTTTCTTTACAAGTAAGGTTTGCAGGAAGAAAGCGCCCAAGAGCCACAGCCGTCCCTTGCCCGGGTGCTCGCCCTTTGCCTGTGCCGTCCTCCCGTTCACTTGACCTGGGGCGCTGTCTCCCTGCTGTGCTGGGTTAAACTGTGTCCCCTCCAAAAAGATAAATGGAAATCTTAACTCCCAAACCTCAGAATGTGACCTGATTTGGAAACAGGGTCATTGTAGATGTAATTTGTTAATATGAGGTCTTGCTGGAGTAGAGCGGGGCCTAAATCCGGTATGACCAGTGCCCTTATAGAAAGAGGACAGGGACACACGGGAAGGTCACGTGATGACGGCGGCACTGGGAGATGCAGCCACAAGCTAAGGCATGCCAGGGGCTGCTGGCTGCTGCGGGAGGCTGGGGGGAGGCGAGGAAAGAGCCCACTGGAGTTCAGAGGGTGCACAGCCCTGCCCAGACCTTGATCTTGGACTTCTGGTGAGGGAATAAGACGTCTGTTTTTTGAAGCCACCCAGTTTGTGACGCCCAGTGACAGCAGCCTAAGGACACTAATATATCCCTGTTGTGCCCAGGCCTCGTCACTGTGGACTTCAGCAAGTGCTTTTACTTCGCCTTCAAAACGGAATACTTCTCAAATCTGCCCTTCTCAGGCCAGGCACGGCGGCTCATGCCTGTGATCCCAGAGCTTTGGGAGGCCGAGGCAGGCAGATCACTTGAGGTCGGATGTTTGAGACCCGCCTGGGCAATATGGTGAAACCCTGTCTCTACTAAAAATACAAAAATTAGCCAGTTGTGGTGGCGGGCGCCTGCAATCCCAGCTACTCAGGAGGCTGGGGCAGGAGAATCGCTTGAAACCGGGAGGCAGAGTTTCGAATGAGCTGAAATCATGCCACTACACTCCAGTCTGGGCAACAGAGCAACACTCTGTCTCAAAAAAACATAGTGAAACAAAACCAAATCTGCCCTCCTCTACTCTTCCAGGGAACACCCTGGTCAGAGCCCCTGCCCTCGCTTGCCTAGATGGTTGCAGGTGCCCCCCGCCTAACCCACACAGTTCTCCTAACTCACTGTGCCCCTCCGGCCCCCGGCAGCCAAAGGGGTCTCTTCAAAACCTACATCAGGCCGTCCCCATACCCCTAAAGGTGTCCTATCCTGCTCCCAATAAAACCGCAATTCCTTTGAAGAAGGCCCCCATGACCTGGCCCCTTCCAGCCCCTGTGATCTCTCTCCTACCACCACGTCACTCCAACCCGTTACTGTTTCTCCAACACGCCAAAAACAGTCCCACCTCAGGGCCTTGGCACGTACTGGTCCCCCAGCCTGGAACCCTCCTCCTCGCATTTCCACATGGCTCCAACTCTCTCTTTATTCACGTCTTTGCTCAAAAGTCACCCTCAAAGAAGCCTTCCCTGACCACCCGCAATGAAATCGCCACACCTCGCCTTCCTTCCCCACCCCACGTCATCTCCCTCCACCCACTTTGGAAGATGATCTTGTCCGTGGCAGAGTTACCTTACAACCCACACCCTTCTCACAGGCTCTCTTTGAAGCAGCCGTTCCATTTCTAGGAATCGATTCTGCAGTGGTGCTAGCTTGGGGTACAGAGGCACGGACAGGCCAGGATGTGCCTGGCAGCGTTACTACTGCAGCAAAAGCCGAAAGCCAAGCTCCGTGTCCATCGCGAGGGCACTGGGTTTGTGGCTATGCAGCCGTGACAAAGGATGAAGCCATCCCGTGGCCAGGGCGCAGAGTGACCTCCCAGATCTACGTTTCATGTGGCGTTTCTGCCATGTATTTTTAAACCCGGGGATAATGTATGTGTAGTAAAGGTCGTGAGGTCATTTGTCTTTGGTGTCTAGCTCGACAGATTTGGAAAAAACTGACCCTTTTAAAAAGCAAACTTTATTTTTCAGAACAGCTTTAGACTCATAAAAAAATTGTGAAGACAGAACAGTCACCCCATACTCCACGCCCAGTTTACCCTATTGTTAGCATCTGACATTAGTATGATACATTGTTTAGAATTTTGTAGGGGAGGAGACAGTGTCTTGTTCTATTACCCAGGCTGGAGTGCAGTGGTGCAAACATGGCTCACTGCAGCCTCAACCTCCCAGGCTCAAGCAATACTTCCGCTCCAGCCTCCCAAGTAGCTGGGACTACAGGTGCACGCCACCATGCCTCACTAATTCTTTTTTTTTTTTTTTTTTGAGACGGAGTCCCGCTCTGTCGCCCAGGCTGGAGTTCAGTGGCCAGATCTGAGCTCACAGCAAGCTCCGCCTCCTGGGTTCACGCCATTCTCCTGCCTCAGCCTCCCGAGTAACTGGGACTACAGGCGCCCACCACCTCGCCCCGCTAGTTTTTTGTATTTTTTAGTAGAGCTGGGATTTCACCATGTTAGCCAGGATGGTCTCGATCTCCTGAACTCGTGATCCACTAATTCTTTTTGTTGTTGTTAGAGACAGGGTTTCGTTCTGTTGCCTAAACTGGTCTGGAACTCCTGGGCTCAAGCGATCCTCCCGCCTTGGCCTTCCAAAGTGCTGGTATTACAGGCGTGAGTCACTGCACCTGGCTCATTTTTCACAATTAAGGAACCAGTGTGGATACATTAGTATCAACTGACATCTGCCTGTTTCAATCCCATTTCTTCCCCACGACCCCAGGTGGCATCTGTCCTTGGCCTTCTTGGGGCTCCTCAGGCCTGTGACAGTTTCTCAGACTCCCCTTGGTTTTGATTTGAGGACCTTGAGAGTTTCGAGGCACGTGACCTTGACAGTTTCGAGGCACGTGACCTTGACAGTTTTGAGGCTCGCTGGTCAGGGAGCTTGCAGGATGCGCCTGCATTGGGATTAGTCTGATGTTTTTCTCATGATGAGACTGGGGTGATGGTTTGAGAGAATTTTTCAAGCCCAATGGGTGCAGGAGACCCAGGAAGCCCCCTCCCGCTGATCTTTTGAGGAATATGTATTTCTATCTGTGCATTTCAGCTTGTGTGTTCCTAAGCCACTCCTGGAAGGACACACAGACACTGGAGACTGAAGATGCGTCTGGGGCAGGCATATGGGCCCCTGAAGACAAAGTAGGAGAGACGCAGGCTTTGCAATGTGTGCCCCATTGGTACCAATTGAAAAAGTTATTTAACCACATGTATATGAGACTGAAATGTGTGTGTACATTTTAAAATAAACCAAAACGTGCTTCCTGTTCTGCGGCCTCTGCCCCTCCCCTCGGCAGCCCTGAGGCTTGGCCGGGTTCCAGGAGGAAGGCACGGGGAACAGGTTGGCCCAGTCAGCTGGCTGGGACTTCAAAGGAAAGCGCCCCTGGGGCCCACCTGGGGGCAGAGGAGCACCTCCCACAGAGGAAAGGAAATGTCAGCCCTGGGGCGACCTCAGAACATCTGCAGGGATAGGGGTGTGTCAGGCCACCTGGGCAAGCGCTTTACCTCTCTGTGCCTCGGTTTGCTCATCTGGGAATTGGGGATGTTGGGAGCACCTGAGTCCCAGCACTGCTGTGAGGGTGAACGTGATGGTGAACGCCAAGGGCTTAGCTGAGCTTTCACGCATGCTCTTCACACCAAGAATAAAATCAAGCCCCACACCCACCCCCAGCCCGCAGAGTCCTATGTGAGTGAGCCCTGCCCACTTCTCAGACCTCATCTCTTTCCCTGGCTTCCTCACCACCCAGGTCCAGCCACACTGGGCTCTGAGCTGTTCCCACCCCACGACCATTGCACCAGCTGTGCCCACCACAGGAGCACCACAGGAGCAGTTCCCCTGGACACCCACATGGCTTCCTGGCAGGTCTTTTTGGCTGGATAAGGACCCAGTTCCCTACTGAACTGGACATTTCGCCACCTGCGTTCTTGAACCCTGACGAGGTTTAAGGCAGATATGGGCACAGGCAGATGGGGGGCGTCAGTGCATGGGAGTGTGTGAGGGTCTGCCTGGGAGGCTAGCCTCAGAGGCTCCAGGAGACAAATTTTCTCTCCTTGAGGGAGCCCCTGGGGGTGGGAAGGTCCCTGGTCCTTCAGTCCTGAAACTCGGCCGTAGAGTGGGTGAGGACAGGATTGGCAGAGGGCTAGGACTGGGGTCCCAGAGGACGGAGGGGAAGACCCCAGACAGGGGGCCCCAAGCTAAATCTAGTAGAGGGGCCCAGACCCTGACAACATAAGGTCACAGCTATCCAGGGCCCACCATGGAGTCCCCACTCCCCTCTTACCAGCTCAACCTCTCTACAAAGCCTCAGTTTCCCTCCTCTGTGCCTGGAACAGCTGTTGCAGGAGCTGTGAGGCAGGGATGGGGGGATTGAGGAAGGTACCCAAGGCTGGGAAGTTGAGGCTGGCAGCCGAGACAACTGAGGCGTGAGGAGCACAGCTCCGTGCCCAGGCAGCTGCAGGAAAATACCAAGGACCATTTGCGGGGAGCCCCCAGTCTGTCTAAGTGACAGATGTTGTCCGAGAGGAGCCTCTCTACCCAGGATGCTGAGCTCCACAGGATGCCTACAGCAGGGCTGGCCTGGGAAGTTGTGCAGATTCAGCACTGCACAATTTTGGAGACCCAAGGTTCCAGAGAGGCTTCCTGGGAGCGGGGCTCAGGAAAAGTCATTTGGCCCCCGCTTTGTCTCCCTTCCACCTGAAAGCTCGGTTGCAACAATGCCAGCCTCCCAAGGCTGACCTGGTGCCGCGAAGCGATGCTGAGTTAGCACTGCCATTGCTGAGGCTCACAGCTAAGTAAAAAAAAGAAAAAGGAAAAAGGCAGAGTTTTTTAAAAGCTGCCATCAGCACAGGGTGCCCAAGCTGCCCCTGCCTCGCCGTGAGCTTTGGAGGGATGGGTGCAGGGCCATAAGCATCATGTGGGGCCGTGGCTCGGACTGGCGCCAGCCTCCTGGGTGAATCCCGGCACTGCCACTTCGCAGGTGTGCGGCCCCAGGTAAGTCAGATAACCTCTGTGGTCTCAATTTCTCTTGGTGTAAGTGGGATTAATAACAGAGCTTGCCTCTCCATGGTTTATGTCGGGACTCCTGCTCTCCAGGCCTGTGGGGTGCATCTGGCTGTGTCTGTGTGACTGCAAATCTGCTAGTGTCTGGGAAGGCGCATGTGAGTTTGGGCATGCCCAGCCATCCCATCTCCTGTCTTCTGGGCAGGCTGGAAGGCTGCCTGGAGGTGGTGGCAGTAGCCAGTTTTCCTGTGGTTCCCAGGAATATGTTGTGTTTGGCTGAGCCAAACAAAGCCAAGGCACTGTCACCTGCCCTTGGGGGGGATTAGGGACCTTCCATAATTTCCAATCTATTTGATTCCTGTGGTTCTGATCACATATAGCAAGGGTTTGTCCCCAAAATGCGTACAGATCTGTTTGGTTCTGGGCTTTGGGCAGTGAGCTGTGCAAACTGCCTAGCAGGTACCAAGTGCTGCGCGAGTGTTGGCGTGGGACCTCCCTGGGAGTTTGCGGGTTGGGCCGTGCCTGGTGCCCACTGGATGTTCCCCTGTGTCTGGCAGCTCCCACCACACTGGCCCTGGCTGCCTGGCAATCTCCCCTCTGCCTCCCATACTGGCCGGCTCTCTTTCCCGGGGCCTCTCTCTAGGTGTTTGCCAGTTATAAACTCTCTGCAGAACATTAAAGCAAATAGGAGCAGCCCAAACCCCACCAGGGAAGAGAAAGTCCCTCCCAGCACCATCCCAGCACCATCCCAGCGCCACCCCAGCTCCACGCCAGCGTGGTGCTGCCCACGCTGCCCCTGGGGCCTGCCTCTGGGAGGCATGGGGTCTCCTGTGTGTTGGTGAGCTCCAGGACATTCATGTCCAGGCCTGGGGGCCAAGGGCAGGGGTGGGCCCAGAGGGTGCATTGGACTCTCCGAAGTGCTGGGGAGGTCCTGTATTCCCTTCCACAGGCAGGTGACAGTGCCACAGCCTTGGCCTGAAACAGCCCAGCTCCAGTGGAATAGGTCCCTGAGAACCATGGGACAACTGGCTGCTGCCTCCTCCTCCAGGCAGTCCTCCAGCAAGTCTGATGGAGAAGGAAAGGGTGAGGCAGCCTGGGCGTGCCCACACACACCCTTACACACAACTGTTACACTCACATACCCTCATAGGCACTTGCAGAATGGTACAAACTCATACAGACACATCCACATGCACCCCCTCACATTCACACATATAGGTTCACAATCACTTACACACTCCCTTACAGACACACACAGAGTGATACACATCTTTGGAGACACACTCCAGGCAGAGATGCACTCACTCTTACACACACATACAGACACCTTCAGACAGATGCTCACACACAACACCCACTCACACCCAGAGACACATGCTCCCCTGAGCACACACAGCCCACACTCACACCTACTCACAGTCACCGAGACAGACTGTCCCGCGGACCCCCCGGGGTGGGTTGCCAGATCTAGCAAATAAAGACATAAGCCCCTTGGGCTGACCCTGACAAATGATTCCTCAGTGTAAGTACATCCCGTGCAGTATCCGGGTGCCCTGCATTTTATCTGCAAGCCCAGCTCAGGGGTGCTAGCGCAGATTCACGCTCAGACACTCACAGACTCACTCTGGCAGCCACACAGACATCACCCTGTGCAGGGACTTAGCACCCAGAGAGCCCTGGCTTCTGACTCCCAGCCCCTCTCCAAGCCCAGGACAGCAACATTCTCTTCACCCGTTCCTGCTTATGAAAATAGCCTATGACGGGGAGAGTGGGGCTCCCCGAGACCTGGGCGTGCTCCTAGTGGAAGAGGTATCCCTGATAGTCGCCTCGCCAGGTGGTTATAAGAGCATCCATTTTCCAGGTAAGAAAACTAAGGCTCAGATGATAATGCAGCCTGTCTGAGGCACACAAAGCAAGGCCATGTTCTTTTCCCAGCTTTCGCCATGGAAACCATTTGGGAGTAAGGACCAAGTTGTCCTTGGAGGGCCCCACTGAATAGCCTGGACTCAGGGTTGGGGCCTCTTTTTATCGACAGGTGAATTTCACAGTCAGAATTTCTTGCAGAGTTCTGAAAGTTATCCAACCCTGACTCCCAGCAATTCTGATTCAGAGCAAGGCCAAGAAATGTGCATTTATAAAAACCACACTAGAAGATTCTGATGGATGCTCCTGGTTAAGAGCCACTGTGCTATCTTCAGCCAGAAAACACTAGCTCAAGGACAGAAAATCCACAGCACACGTACCCACACCCCTCACCCATGCCCGTGGCAGACATCACTAATCAATCATGATCATCTTTCTTGCCAAACTCAGGCCCAGCCTCAGAATCTGTCCCAGCTCAGGGCTCCAGGAAGCAAGTAAGTGGAGTGGTTTCTGTCCTGGTACTAATCAGCAGGTTTAGGATTTCATCAGTGTCCCACTCAGGAGCTTCTGGACAATGTTACTTGGCAAGGTCTCTCCCTGCCTTCACTTTTTTCAAAAACCAAACATAGTAACAATATAGTAACAGCTAACATTTCCTGCTGGGTTACTATGCACCAGGCATGGTGGCGCATGCCTGTAATCCCAGCTATTTGGGAGGCTGAGGCAGGAGAATCGCTTGAACCCAGGAGGTGGAGCTTGCAGTGAGCCGAGATCACGCCACTGCACTCCAGCCTGGGCGACAGAGCAAGACTCCATCTTAAAAAAAAAAAAAAAAGTCAAGGAATAAAAGAATGGCTACTCTACAGACAGAGCAGCCCAGGGCTGCTGGTTGCCCATTTTTATGATTCTTTCTTTTTTTGTTTTTTGCTTTTTGTTTTTTGTGTGTTTTTTGAGACCAAGTCTTGCTCTTGTCACCTAGACTGGAGTGCAATGGCTCGATCTCAGCTCCCTGAAACCTCTGCCCCCCTGGCTGGAGTGCAGTGGTGCCATCTCGGGTCACTACAAGCTCCGCCTCACAGGATCACGCCATTCTCCCGCCTCAGCCTCCTGAGTAGCTGGGACTACAGGCGCCCGCCACCGCGCCCGGCTAATTTTTTGTATTTTTAGTAGAGACGGGGTTTCATCGTGGTCTCGATCTCCTGACCTTGTGATCCGCCCGCCTCAGCATCCCAAAGTGCTGGGATTACAGGCGTGAGCCACCGCGCCCGGCTTCCACTGGCTTCTTTACTGCAACCTGTTTTATCAGCAACATCTTTATGACCTGTATCTTGCGCTGACCTCCTGTCTCATCCCATGCCTTGGAATGGCTCAGCCATCTGGGAATGCAGCCCAGTAGGTTTCAGCCTCATTTTACCTAGCTCCATTCAAGATAGAGTTGCTCTGGTTCAAACACCTCTGACACATCCTTGGGTAGTTTCCACATCGGGCTATTGAATGATGCTGCTGTAACCATCGGTGCACAGATTGCTGCTTGCATCCAGGGCTGCTGTCAGATTTTGGCTGGGGACCGTAGCCAGGCTGGTGCTGACGGCGCGGGAACATCAATAAGTGGGCGGATGTGTGCTGCTCCTCACACTTTCATTCTCAAGGATGATTCCTTGTCTGTTTCATGAAAGTCATTGATTTGTTCAAAGGAGATCTGTTGAGCCCAGTTTCCCCTTTTGAAATGCAGTTTGTGAAACTGAAACGCGCTTATCCAGGCAAGGGCAGACCTTGTCGAATGGGAAGCAGAGCTTACTTCTCCCTTGCTTCGATCCTTCCCATCCCTTCCCTTTGCTCTTAGAACAAAATCCAGACTCCCCTGGCAGCCTGTGTAGCCCTGCATCTCGACCTCCGCCCTCCCCTCCTGCCTCACCCCTACTCACACTTCTTCTACCCCTCCACACCTGCCTTCTTGTTCCTTGAACACGCCAAGCCCATTCCAGCCCTGGACCCTTTGCACATGCAGTTCCTCTGCCTGCCTCGCTCCTCCCCCTGGTTTGCTCATGGCTGCCTTCTCAGAAAGTGCTTCCCAGCACCCCCTGCCCCTGGGGCTAAAGTCGCAGTCACCTCTTGCAGTCCCTCCTTAGCCCTCGCCTGGGTTTCATGACTGCATAGCACTGCTCACAAATGCAATTCTCATGTCCCTCTCCTCGATGACAGGGAGCACAGGGGCCTTACCTCTTGTCCCCTGCTCTCACCCCAGTACCTGGCCTTTAGTTGGAGGTCAGTGACTTGGTTGAATGAATAAGTGATCCCCTAATACGAGGTTGCAAGGGAGGTATTAAGATCTGCATGTTTCAGATAAAGACACTGAGGGTCACAGCAGGTAAATAGAGGCCCCGGCATTGAAACCCGTGTCACCTGCCCTCTCCCAGCCCAGTGCTCTCTTGGGGAACAGGGTGAAGCTCAGGAGGAGCCCCCCAACCCCGGCATGCCCCCATTTTGCCTCCTCAGAAGACCCTGCAGCTGGCCTTTCCTGGGAGGCGCAGAGCCCATAGAGCCCAATTGTGGTGGCAGAAATAGCCTGCCCTTGGGCTGCGCTGGCTCTGATCCCAGCGAGGTGGTGACTGTCACTCTCCATAGAAGAGGATGCCTCTTGCCATGGCAACGAGGATGTCACCAGGGATGTGTTTGCCCGTGCACAAAAGGGGGTGTCGGGGAAACACCCACATTCTGGCGGCAGAAACACAGTGCATGGCGTCGCTCCCCGTCTGGGGACGGCTGCTGGGAGGTGACCAAGCCTCCCTGGGCAGCCAGGGCCCTTTGCAGCCCTCTTGCTTGCCTTCCAAAGAGCTACGGCTGTTTTCTCTCCTCCTCTGCAATGGAGAAGGAAGAGGGCGCATCGCTGGAGGCATCTGCTCTGTGCCTGTGCAGTTCCGGTCGCGTTCACGCCCCTTCGATTCACACCCATTGCACAAATGGGGAGACTGAGGCAATGAGCAGCGAGGAGACTTGCCCAAGACCTGCAGGCTCCGTCAGGTGCAGGGTCACAAGTGCGGCTCCAGAGGCAGGGCTGGCTGGGGTTGGAATCCGTGCCTTCCCACTCATCAGCTCTGTGTCCTTGGGCAAGTCACTGTCGCCTCTGAGCCTCAGTGTTCTCGTCTGTAAAACAGGGACAACGGCAGTTTCCAGAGCTGTCGCTCACCTTTTTTTGTTGTTGTTGTTAAGTATGCCATCCAGGTATTTTCAAGATATTCAGAAAAATACGATTCGTTGGGATATTGCGCAACTGTCATCACTACCTAATTCCAGAGCATCTCCATCCCCCACAAAGGAACCGCCACACGTATTCACAGTCACCCCGTTCCCACCTCCCCCAGCCCCTGGCAACCACCAGCCCACATTCTATCTCTATGAATTTGCGTATTCTGAACATTTCATATAAATAGAATCGTACACGAGACCTTTTGTGTCTGACTTCTTTCGCCTTCGTCGTGCTCGAGGTTCCTTCGTGCCGCAGCGTGAGCCAGGGCTGCGTTCCACCTTCCGGCTGGATCACACTCCACCCCGTGGACAGACCACATGGTGTTCACCCATCATCAGCTCATGCGCGCCTGGGTTGCTTTGACCTGTTGGCTCCTGCGAACAACGCTGCTGTGAACATGCGTTTGTGAGTTGTTGGCTCTTGTGAACAACGCTGCTGTGAACATGCGTGTTGTGAGTTGTTGGCTCTTGCGAACAATGCTGCTGTGAACATGCAAGTTGTGAGTTTCCATGTGGACATATGTTCCCACTTCTCTTAGGTAGACTCTCTGGAGTGAAATGACTGGATCGTACGGTAGGTCTAGGTTAAACTTTTTAAGAAACCACTGAACTGGCCGGGCACAGTGGCTCACGCCTATAATCCCAGCACTTTGGGAGGCCGAGGTGGGTGGATCATTTGGGGTCAGGAGTTCAAGACCAACCTGGCCAACATGGTGAAACCCCATCTCTACTAAAAATACAAAAATTAGCTGGGCGGTAGTGGGGCACACCTGTAATCACAGCTACTCGGGAGGCTGAGGCAGGAGAATCGCTTGAGCCTGGGAGGCAGAGGTTGCGGTGAGCCGAGATTGTGCCACTGCACTCCAGCCTGGGTAACAGAGCGAGATCCTGTCTCAAAAAAAAAAAAGAAAAGAAAGAAACTGCTGAACTGTTTTCCAAATCTTGCATCCCCAAGACAGGGGATGAGAGTTCCAGTAACTCATTATTTTTACCAATATAATGCCCAGCACACCACCGTTGTTCCATCAGAGAAGGTGCTTTTGAAGATGCTGAAAGTCATAAAAGATCCCATACATGATTCACAGCAGCCCACAGATGGATGCAACTCAAGTATCCAGTGATAGACTATGGGTAAACAAAAGGTGGTGTAGCCATACTGTGGAATACGATGCAGCCATGAAAAAGGAAGGAAATTCTGACACGGGCTACAACATGGATCAGCCTTGAGGACACTGTGCTGAGTGAAATAAACCAGTCGCAAAGGGACAAATACTGTACGATTCAATTTATATACAGGTTGGACTAGTCCAACCTTAGACTAGTCAAATCCATAGAGACAGAAAGTAGAATGGTGAGAGCCACGGGGCTGGCGGGAGCCAGGTGGGGAGTTGGTGTTTAATGGAGACATCTTCAGTTTGGGAAGATGAAAAAATTCTGGAAATGGATGGTAGCGGATGCACAACAATGTGACTGTACTTAATGCCGCCAAACTGTATACTTAAAATTGTTAAAATGGTAAATTTTATTTTATATATATATATATTATCACAATAAGAAAATGCAGCATCCTTATTTTCCACTCCAGTGAACTGTTGTTTAGTTCAAATCCCCAGTCTACCACGTAGTGGGAACCACATTCCCCGCTCTGGGCCTGAGTAATCCAGGGAAGGCCTGTGATCCACCTCTGGCCAGAAACATGAGGGAAGTATGCTGGCAGCTCCTGGGGAAAAGGTTTCACTAGTAAATGAGAAGGTTACAGGGAGAGAGGTTTGGTCCCTTTTGCCTCCTTCCCACCTCACCTTCCTGCCTGCCTTTGGATGTCATTGTGGGATGAAGTGATGTCTGCAGCTGTGGCAGCCATCATGCCACCATGAGGAGAGGGCCAAGAGAATTGCAGAGATGCTGGCCCTATATCCTGAGACTGAGGAACTAGCGAACCCCTCTGGGCACTATCTGCTTCTCAGTGTCCTCTGAAATAAACAGTGAATGACCTTATGCTTTATGCCACTGTTAGCCAAGGTTTTTGTTACTTGTAACCAAGTGGCTCCCTAATGGATTCAATACACTCCTGCTCCAGGAACACAGGCTTCCTATGACCCTCAGACGTGCCTGCTCAGGCCTTGCCTCAGGGCCTTTGCACCTGCACCTGCTCAGGTCCTGCCTCACGGTCTTTGCACCTGCACCTGCTCAGGTCCTGCCTCACGGTCTTTGCACCTGCACCTGCTCAGGTCCTGTCTCACGGTCTTTGCACCTGCACCTGCTCAGGTCCTGCCTCACGGTCTTTGCACCTGCACCTGCTCAGGTCCTGCCTCAGGGTCTTTGCACCTGCACCTGCTCAGGTCCCGCCTCACGGTCTTTGCACTCGCAGTTCTTGCCTGATATGCTCTTCCCCAGCTCTTGGCTTGGCTCCAGTCTGACAGGATCACCAACAGACCAAGTGATATAGGGTTTGGGACAAGAGCTTTTTTTTTTTTTTCTTCTTTGAGATAGGGCATCACTCTTTCACCCTGGCTGGAGTGCACTGGCACAGTCACAGTTCCCTGCAGCCTCAGACTCCTGGACTCCAGCAGTCCTCCTGCCTCAGCCTCTCAAGTAGCCAGGACCACAGGCACACAACCATGCCTGGCCAATTTTTAAAAAATTTTCTGTAAAGATAGGGTCTCACTATGTTGCCCAGGCTGATATTACATTCCAGACTTTAAGCAACCCTCCTGCCTCAGGCTCTCGAAGTGCTGAGATTACAGGTGTGAGCCATTGACAACAGGCTTTGGATCCGCCATGCCTGGGTTTGTAGCTCAGCTCCTGACAGCTGTGTGGCTATGAGTAAATTGGTCCACGCCTCTGGCCGCAGGTTTGCTAACTGCCGGATGAAGACAGTAGTGCTCTGTGCTTTGTAAAGTAGATGGTGTGAGGCTAAATGCATTATGGGATGTAGGCATGTGCCTGGGACACAGTAAGAGATTAACCAGTCTCTTTCATGGGACTCAGGATGACCCTTTTGCTGGGGAACGGTGAATCATGGCCTGCTGCGGGGCTCTGTCTGGGTGGAGGCTGGCTGGCCCCGCCACAGTCCCAGGGGCTGTGCCACTTTTCCGGCTGACTGACACGGAGGCTGCAGAGGCCTTGGGCTGCCGTCTGGGGAAGAAACATTGATCCAAGGTTGATTTGGGATTTTACCTTCCCTTTCCCCTTAACAGAAGTGCAGAGTGTTTCCTTCAAGCAGGCTCACCAGTTCTCAGCCCAGGCGCGGCCTCCCAGCCGGAGAGGAGTCAAGCGTTCCTCTGCTGAGTTCAAGGTCGGCCCCTCTGCGCCGCCAGCGCTCCAGATCCCCTGGAGTGAACCTGAGTCCCAGCGTTGCAGGAAGGTCGTGGTACGCGGGAGGGAGGCTGCCTGCCAGGAGGACAGGCAGAGGCGGGATTTGGGCAGGATCGCCTACCGAGGTGCCCACTGCCCTCAGGAATCTAAGAGCAAACAGACAAGACAACCTTGCCGGTGGCCACGAGCCTAGGGTCCCCTGAGGGAGTGCGGGGCAGGGGTTGGCAACTTCGATTTCACTAGCAAGGCTGAGCTCTTCTCCCAGCTGTCCAGAAACTGGGCCACCAACCTTAAATCCATTCCCCAGGCACCTCCCAGAGGCCCAGAGAGATTCGGGGAGGATCTTGGAGGCAGTCGCAATGCCCCCACAGAAGTGGGAAGTTCCGATGGCCTGCTCCGTGAAATCAGGGCAAGTTGGCTCCTTGGCAAGATGGCAAAGCCCTGTGGCAATGAGGACTGTGGGCCCCACCCTGCCTTGTCCACCTGGCCTTCCTCAGTCTCTTCCACTCCCACCCCCAGCCCAGCCACTCTGTGCCGTCCTCTCTTAGGACTTCTAAGACCAACGTCCCTTTCACTCCATCCTCTAGGATGTGATTCTGAGCAACGTTTCCACCCTAAGGAGTGGGGGCCTCTGCTTCTTGTTTAAATAATAAAGTCAAATCCTAATGCAATATGGGAAAAAAACAAGGATATGGGAAATCCTGGGGCCCCCAGAGAATGGGGAGGTGTGGCAGGGCCCCCATAGTGGAGGGCATTGAATGCCGAGCAGAAGCCCCTGGACTGAGTTGGGAGGCAGTGGTGAGCCACGCACAAGCTCCAGTTGGCTTGTACCCACTGCTCCAGGGACACAAGCTTCCTACGACCCTCGGATGTGCCTGCTCAGGCCTTGCCTCAGGACCTTCGCGCCTGCACCTGCTCGGGTCCTGCCTCACGGTCTTTGCACTTGCAGTTCTTGTGAGTTCTATGCTCTTCCCCAGCTCTTGGCTTGGCTCCATTCTGACAGGATCACCTCCTCAAACAAGGCACCCCCAGCAGCCTTTCCAAAGCGGCCCCACCCTTCTCCGCTCTTCCTCATCATCTCATTTCACTGAGTTCGTGTCGCCTCTCACTGCCTGGGATGGCCTTGCCTGTCTGTCTCTGCCCTATCTCCTTTCTGTTATAACCCAGCTTGTAGGACAATAGGATGAACAAATGACGGAGTGAATGAATGATGGAGCTGGGTTTGGGGGTTAATCATAGCAACATGCACGGCAATGTCTGGAGCCTGCAGGATGCCCTCCCCTCCCCCAACGTCCCTGCCGATTCACACCCTGGGGGCCACTCCCCTGCAGCCCCAGTGTCTGCCTCTGCCCACACTCCAGCTGGGCGGTTCGCCGATGGCCCTGTGCCGGGAACTCCCGTTTCTGAGCAAACCCTGTTGTGGTGCTCCCTGCCAGGAGCAGGCAGGAACTGCAAGGACCCTTCTAAAGGGGCAGGAGGTCAGGATGGGAGGCAGGCACGCTCTTAGCTTCCCACTGGAGAACATTTCAGGGAAGCGACTTTTTGCCTGGAATGCCAAGAGCAGCCTCTCGTCAGAGGCACCAGGGCACCGTGGGTCATTGTGCACTGTGAGGTGAGGCCCTGGGGCTGCCTGCAACACCAGTCAGACCCCTCGCCAGCCAGGACAGGAGAGAAGCCTGCGGGCTGGCAGGCTTAGCTAGGAAACGCACTGAGAGGAAACTTCAGAGCTGGAGGGATGACACAGAAGTCCCCAGTGGTCAGCAGCTGGCCATGGGAAGGACCCAGGCCTGCAGGAGAAGTGGGACGGGGTGGTCTAAGTCCTTGTAACAGATGGCATTTTCCAGAGACAGCCTCTGCAATCTCTCCCATCCCACAAGATATTCTTCCCATACGACCTTTCCCTCCCACTGCTGGAGGGCGGGGCTTATGTTCTCTCCCTCCTGAATCTGAGCATGTTCATGACTCACTTATAACTAACAGAATGTGGCAGAAGAGATGCTGCGTGACATCCAAGGCTAGGTCACAGAAGGTGATGCAGGTGCATTTGTGCTATAGCCCTGAGATGCTGTGTAAGCATCTGACTGTCCAGGGCCGCCATGTTACGAGGAAGTCCAAGGAGCCTGAAAGGAGGCTGTGGGTTGGTGTGGCAGACAGTCCAGATAGGTCCCAGCCCCCAGCCAGCTCCAACTGCCAAACAGGCACTTCCAGAAGGCCCTGGCATCCTGGAACAGAGAGACAAGACATCTGTGCTGTGCCTTGTGTGATTCTGAGCCATAGGATCTGTGAGCATAATACGATGGCTGCTGGGCACCCTAACGTTTTGGGGGTTTCCTTACACAGCACAAGTACCCTGGCAACTCTGGCTCCCCCTCTGGCCGGGCGTTCTCACTGGGCTCCCTGCCTTCCTCCACCCACCCAGCCAGCAGGTCAGACCCTCCCCTGTTTAGAACTCCTCAGTGTCAGCCTGGCTTTGCTGCTTTCCCTAGGGGCAGGAAATGAGCCTTTCATTAAATTTCATAACAAGGCTCTTTGCCGCCCTCTCACCCACCCGGTGAGAGAATTAAGTCTCAGAGAGGTTCCAAGAGGCCACCTTCTCTGCCCAAGGTTGAAATGACCAGAGTAGACTTAAGCCTTGTATGGTACAGGCTTCTGTGGCCTTTCATTGTTGCTGGTCATTGCAGATGACAATCACAGCCACATGAGCACACAGCAGCAGCAATGACATAGACGTCCCGCCGTGGCGGCCGCTAGATATGCACTTCTCATGCGCCTCATCTGCCTACGCTCATGGTCCACACTGATGTGGGTCTTGGAGGCAATCCCTTACCAAGTGTAGGCAAGGGAGTCTGCAATAGTCAGGAAAGGCCAGGTTATACTGTGGTAACAAACAACCCCGTGATTTCAACAGCTCAACATGCAGAGGTTTCTTGTCACTCACACTGTATGTCCATTGTAGGCGGGCCTGGGCTCTGCTCCATGTTGTCCTCACAGCAGGACCCAGCCACCTGCTGGAACATCACTGGCCACTGTGACAGAAGGAAAGAGAACTCTGGAAAGTCTTGCACTGGCCAGTGTGTGCCCAGCCTGGATCCATCACTTCCACTCACACTCATGCAGTACCCCCTACCCACCAAGGGTGTTGAAGTGCCCAGAAAAGAACTGGAACACTGATGAACAGCCCCGTGATGGTCTGCCAAGGCACAGTGGCTGCTTCCTGGCTCCGGCATCCCCAAGGCCTCAACCAGCTGTTCCTCCCTCCCCACCCCCACACCCCGCCCAGCTCTGCCATTTCCCCCTGGCGCACTAGGAAGGAGGGGCACTCGCCTTCACAGAACCCACCTGTGGTAGGCAGACTAACAGCCCCCCAAAAATGTCCATATCCCACTCCCCAGAACCTGAGTGCATTGCCAGGGCCACCGTGACAAAGCACCACAGACGGGTTGGGGTTAGAGCAGGTGGGGAATGCTAAACAACCGAAATGCCTTCTGAGTCTAGAAGTCTAAGATCAAGGTGTCAGCAGGGTTGGTTCACTCCAAGGCCTCTCTCCTTGGCTTGCAGATGGCCGTCTTCTCCGTGTCTTCACACGGACTTTTCTGGGTATGCCTATGCCCTCATCTCCTCTTCTCATAAGGACACCAAAGCAGGGCATGATGGCACATGCCTGTAATCCCAGCACTTTGGGAGGCTGAAGTGGGAAGATCACTTGAGCCCAAAAGTTCAAGACTAGCCTGGATAACATAGCAAGATCCCATCTCTTTAAAATGTTTTTTAAAAAATTAGATGTGGTAGTGTGTGCTTATAGTCCCCAGCTATTCAGGATGCTGAGGTAGGAGGATTGCTTGAATCCAGGGGTTCAAGGCTGCAGTGTGCTGTGGTGGTGCCACTGCACTCCAGGCTGGGCCATGGAGTGAGACCCTGACTCAAAAAAAAGGACACCAGGACTATTGGAGTAGGGCTCAACTTAACGAACCCATGTTAACGTCATCACCTCTTTAGAGACTTGGTCCTCGAATACAGTTCCGTTGTGAGATACTGGGGCGTGAGAGCTTTAGGATGTGAGTTTGGAGTGGGAGACACAATTCAACACACGGTAAAGGGGCTCACGGTGAAGGGGCTCACGGTGAAGGGGCTCGTGCAGATGGGATGAAGTTATGGATTTTGCCATGGGAGATTATCTTGGATGATCGAGGGGCCCAATATCATGGCAAAGATCCTTATAGGAGGGAGGCAGGAGGGTCAGAATAGGAGAAGGTGGAAGAGAAGAACAGATAGTGGAAACAGAAGTCAGGGCGATTCGGCCACCAGCTAAGGAGTGTGGCAGCCTCAAGAAGTTGCAAGAGGAAAGGGAATGGAGCCTGCTCTGGAGCCTCCAGAAGGAACCAGCCCTGCCAGTGCCCTGACCTCAGCTCCATAAGATCCACTGGGAACTTCTGCCCTCCAGAACGGGGAGATAACAATTTTGTGTTGCTTTAAGCCTCTATGTTTGTGGCGATCTGTTCCAGCAGCAATAGGAAACTGACACATCCAAATGCCTGCCTTTACAGAAAGCTTCCGAACCCACTCTTGCCTTGGTTGGCAAACTTCTGCCCTCCACACTCCTCCTCTGTGCTGGGTGGGGACAACTCCTTCACTGGGGTCAGGTTGCCCCAGAGCCTGTCTCCTGGACTTGCAGGCTTCTCCCTTCAACCTCAGCATCGCAAGGGCCAGAGGCCACCACCTCTTCCCTGCAGTGGGGAAGAGCCAGCCTGCAGGGTGGATCCTAAATACAATAGGTCTGTGACCACACATGGCCCCACCCCGGGGGCCCAGGCCCTGCTGACCTTCCCACCCCGGGTCACACCCAGCTGCTTCCTCAAAGCCACAGTCCCTTCCTCCAGCCCAGCCTTTGCCCTGGCCCTTTCCTCTTCTGCTCCTGGTGCGCCTGACTCATCCAGCCAGTTCCAGCTCAGAAATCTCCTGGGGGAGCCTGGTCCAGCCCCGTTCCATTCACCCCGCCCTGCCGGCTTCATTTCACTTCATGCACTCAGTAGACAGGCACCGGCTCTCCTCTGCTCTCCTCTGAAAGGCACAGGCACAGTCCTCACCTCAGGACCTCCGGAAGCTGACAATTGGTTGGTGGGAGTAGGGTAGGGGATTGCGGCGGGGAGCCTATGACATCTTTTAATGAAGTGTAGACATTTTAAATATACAATTCAAGACTTTTAAAAAAATCTTATGTACATATGTTTTTAGAGACAGGGTCTCACGCTGTGGCCCAGGTTGGAGTGCAGTGACACCTTAGTAACTCACTGCAGCCTCGAATGCCTGAGCTAAAGCAATCCTCCCGCCTCAGCCTCCCAGCCTCCCAAGCAGCTGGCACTGCAGATGTGCACTACCATACTCAGCTAATTTAAAAAAAATTTTTTTTAGAGATGGGGTCTTGCTGTGTTGCCTTGGCTGGTCTCAAACTTTTGGGCTAACACAATCCTCCCACCTCAGGCTCCCAAGGCATTGAAATCACAGGCATGAGCCACCGCACCCAGCCGTGGGACTTCTGATGAACCTGTGTCATGCAGCCATCACACCCATCAACACAGAGGCCTTTTCCCTCATCCCAAAGCTCCTTTCCCAGCCAGTCGCTCCCACCCCCACCCTCGATTGGCCTAAAATGTGAGGGGAGCTTTATCTTTTCAGGAGTTTGCTCTTGATGGAATCCTGTGCCGAGAACTCTCCAGGCCTGGCTTCCTTCCCTTTGCACAGGGCCCAGCAAAATACAGGTCCCCGGGGCCAGATCTGGCCTGCTGCCTGGTTTGTAGGACCTGCAGGCCAAGAATGGTTTTTACTTTTGTTTGTTATGTTTTAAAAAATAATGAATAGACTTTTTAAAATACAGTTTTTTGTTTACAGAAAAATTGAGTAGACAGTGGAGAGAATTCCACATGCACACACACTCAGTTTCCCACCCTGGTACACAGTTTCCCCTGTTATTCATATCTTGCATTTGTGTGGTACACTTGTTACAATTAATGAATCAATATTGATACAGTACTATGAACTATAGTCCCTAGTTTACACTGGGGGTCACTCTTGGAGTTGTAGAGTTGTATAGATTTTAAGAAATGTACCGTCCGGGCGCAGTGGCTCATGCCTGTAATCCCAGCACTTTGGGAGGCCGAGGTGGGCAGATCATGAGGTCAGGAGTTCGAGACCAGCCTGACCAACATAGTGAAACCCCTTCTCTACCAAAAATACAAAACTTAGCTGGGTGTGGTGGCGGGTGCCTGTAATTCCAGCTACTCGGGAGGCTGAGGCAAGAGAATCGCTTGAACCCGGGAAGCAGAGGTTGCAATGAGCTGAGACCTCGCCACTGTACTCTAGCCTGGGTGACAGAGCGAGAGTCTGTCTCGAAAAAAAAATAAAAATAAAAATAAATGTACCATGACATAGTCACCATTTAAGTATCATGCAGAGATTCACTGCCCTAAAAGCCCTCTGGGCTCCATCTTTTCATCCCTCTCTCCCTCTCCCCAGTCCCCTGGCAGCCACTGATCCTTCTCCTGTCTCTATAGTTTTGCCTTTTCCAGAATGTCATACAGTTGGAATCATAGCATGCAGCCTTTCAGAATGGCCTCTTTCACTTAGTAATATACATTTAAGTTTCTTCCATGTCTTTTGGGGGCTTGAGAGCTCACATCTTTTTATCACTGAGTAATAGTCCACTGTCTGAATGTGCCACAGTTTGTTCATTCAGTCATCTTTTTTTTAAAAAAAATTTTATTTATGTATTTCTTTTTCAGATGGAGTCTCGCTCTGTCACCCAGGCTGGAGTGCAGTGGCACGATCTCGGCTCACTTCAACCTCCGCCTCCTGGGTTCAAGCGATTCTCCTGCCTCAGCCTCCAAGTAGCTGGGATTACAAGTGCGTACCACCACTCCCAGTTAATTTTTGCATTTTTAGTAGAGGCGGAGTTTCACCATGTTGCCCAGGCTGGTCTCAAACTCCTGGCCTAAAGGGATCCACCTGCCTCGGCCTCCCAAAGTGCTGGGATTACAGGCATGAGCCACTGGGCTCCAACCCTATTCAGCTGTTGAAGAGCATCTTGTGGCTTCCAGTTTCCGGCGATCATGACCATAGCTGCTATGAACATCCATGTGCAGGTTTTTGCATGGCCGTGCGTTTTCAAATCACTTTGGTAAATACCTGGAAGCGTGATTGCTGGATAGTACACTAAGACCATGGCTAGCTTTCTAAGAAACCAGCAAACTGTCTTCCACAGTTGTTTAACCATTCTACATTCCCACCAGCAGTGAAGGAGCGTTCCTGGGCTTTTGCATTTTATAGTGGTTGAAAAAAACAAAAGAAGAATATTTCATGACACATACAAATGATATGAGATTTAACTTTTAGTGGCCATAAATAGAGTTTTGTTTGTTTTGAGACAGAATCTCACTTTGGCACCCAAGCTGGAGTGCAGTGGTGTGAACATTGGCTCACTGCAGCCTCGACCTCCTGGGCTCAAGCAATCCTACCTCAGCCTCCTGAATAGCTGGGACTATAGGCATGTGCCAACATACCTGGCTAATTTTGTATTTTTTTGTAGAGACAGGGTCTCTATGTTACCCAGGCTGGTCTCAAACTCCTGGGCTCAAGCAACCTTCCCACCTTGGCTTCCCAAAGTGCTGGGATTATAGGCGTAAGTTGCTGCCCCCGGCCATAAATAAAGTTTTATTAGGACACAGCCATGCTCATTCATCTGTGTATTGGGTATGGCTGCTTTCATGCTACACAGGTAGAGTTGAGAGGCTTAAAAAAGAGACTGGAGGCCTGCAAAGCCAAAGATGTTTGACTCAGCCCTTTGTTTTTGGGGGGCTTTGTTTGTGACAGAGTCTCACTCTGTCCAGGCTGGGGTGCAGTTGCACGATTTTGGCTCACTATAACCTCCACCTCCCAGGTTCAAGTAATTCTGTTGCCTCAGCCTCCCAAGTAGCTGGTATTACAGGTACCTGCCACTACGCCTGGCTAATTGTTGTATTTTTAGTAGAGACAGGGTTTCACCATGTTAGCCAGGCTGGTCTTGAACTCCTGAACTCCAGTGATCCACCCGCCTCGACCTCTGAAAGTGTTGGGATTACAGGCATGAGCCACTGCGCCCCGGGCTGACCCAGCCCTTTGGATAGAAGAGCTGTGCCAGCCCCTGCCTCAGCATGGCGGTTCTGGGAGTCATCCACGGTGCTGTGTGTATCAATAGGTTATCCCTTTCTAGTGCTGAGTGGGACTCCATGGCATGGCTACACAACCATGTATCTGTTCAGCTGATGGACATTTGGGCTGTTCCCAGTTTTTAGCTATTATGAGTAAAGCTGCTAGGAACGTTTGTCTGCTGGAATATGTAGGGCACGTGCCTTTGCTTCTCTTGGGTGAATACCTAGGAGTGGAATTGCTAGGTCAGGACGCGCCACGTTGCACTTCGTGTCATATTATCATGTCTCGAGGATACTATTTCTAACCAGTGCCCTTTTATCCCAGGAATTATTTGCCCCCTTCCCCATGCCTTCTGCCAAACTAGACTGTGTGCCATCCATTGCCCAGGGGAGGAAAAGTAGGAGAGAAAAGCATAACAAATGTTACTCAGTTTCAGAAGCCAGCGCTTTCGAATTCCAAGAATCTGGGCTTTTGAGCTGCAAAACCTCAGCCAGGAAGAGTTCCAGATATCAATTTTATGGCGAAAACAATAGATTTGGGGGTGGGGGGGAAGGGATATGTGTAACGATGAAAGAGCCAGACTGCAGGCGGAGATGATGGCTTTCCTGGGCTGGGTGAGAGAAACAGGCTGTGGGCAGAGACCACTCGCCTCCATCAGAATCTGCTCTCCTCTCCTTTGGGAAAACAGCAAGACAGAGTTTCCCAGCCTCCTGTGCCGTTAGCAGTGGCCATGGGGCCAAGCTCTGGGCAATGGAAACTGAGTGAAGTGATGTGGGCCCCTTGCAGGCCTGACCCTCCAAGCCTCCCCTGTGTGCTCCTGGGTCCCTTCCTTTTCCACCAAGTGGAAGCTGTTGCAGCATTGAAGCTCTGGGGCGTGGTGGGACCCCAGGATGGCAGGAACCCTCCTCTACCCAAACGCCCACGCTGACCATCAACTGTTACACAGGGAAGAGACTCTGCTGTGTTAAGCCACCAGAGTGAGCCTCTGTACATCAAGGTACTGAACCTAAATCTCACTGGGTCAGATGGGAAACGTTGAGAGGGTGTAGCCATGTTTCGCTTCCAGCAGTTATAGCTCTGTGGGAATGTGAGAGGCGTGTGAACCAGAGCAGCTCCATCTTGAACAGGGGCCGGGTAAAATGAGGCCGAGACCTACTGGGCTGCATTCCCAGACAGTGAAGGCATTCTAAGTCACAGGATGAGATAGGAGGTCAGGACAAGATACAGGTCATAAAGACCTTGCTGCTAAAACAGTTTGCAGTAAAGAAGTCTGCAGAGATCACGAGGTCAGGAGATCGAGACCATCCTGGCTGACACGGTGAAACCCCGTCTCTACTAAAAAATACAGAAAACTAGCCGGGCGAGGTGGCGGGCGCCTGTAGTCCCAGCTACTGGGGAGGCTGAGGCAGGAGAACGGCGGGAACCCGGGAGGCGGAGCTTGCAGTGAGCTGAGATCCGGCCACTGCACTCCAGCCTGGGCGGCAGAGCGAGACTCCGTCTCAAAAAAAAAAAAAAAAAGAAAAGAAAAAAGAAGTCCGCAGAAACCCACCAAAACCAAGATGACCACGAGAGTGACCTCTGGTCGTCCTCACTGCTACACTCCCATCAGTGCCCTGACAGTTTACAAACGCCATGGCAACATCAGGAAGTCACCCTGTATGGTCTAAAAAGGGGAGACATGAATAATCCACTCCTTGCTTAGCATATCATCAAGAAATAACCATAAAAATGGGCAACCAGCAGCCCTCAGGGTGCTCCGTCTATGGAGTAGTCATCCTTTTATTCCTCTACTTGCCTAATAAACTTGCATTTGCTTTGAACTGTGGACTCACCCTGAACGCTTTCTTGCACGAGATCCAAGAACCCTCTCTTGGGGTCTGAATTGGGACCCCTTTCCTGTAACAGGAATATGGACCAATGTGGCCAGAAACCCTGAGTTTCCCAGAAAAGCTGGAAGTTTAGATGCAAAACATCCTCCTCGTTAAATGGTGACAACTCATTCAAATGGTATAAAATAGGCCAGGCGCGGTGGCTCATGCCTGTAATCCCAGCACTTTGGGAGGCCAAGGTGGGAGAATCATTTGAGGTCAGGAGTTCGAGACCAGCATGGCCAACATGGTGAAACCCCATCTCTACTAAAATTACAAAAATTAGCTGGGTGTGGTGGCGCATAACTGTAATCCCGGCTACTTGGGAGGCTGGGGCAGGAGAATCACTTGAACCGGGGATGCGGAAGTTGCCGTGAGCCGAGACTGCACCACTGCACTCCACCCTAGGTGACAGAGTAAGACTCTGTCTCAAAAAAAAAAAAAAAAAAGGTATAAAATGGATTGTGCTGGCTCAATTCAACACATCAAGGGCTGGATTTGCCTCTGAGTCCCCAGTTTGTAACCTCTCTCCATTTATTTAATTAGTAAGCATTTACTGGGTGCTTACTATGTGCCACGCACAATTCTAGGCCCTGGACAAAACAGATAAGGCACCTGGAAAGAGGGTGGGGGAAGAGGAATTCCCCAGCAGGGACTCCCAGGGACGGAGGTGATGGGCAGTCTCGGCCGTGGGGCGCCCCTCTGCCATGCGAACCCCCACACCGCCCTGGGTTGGTGGACAGGGCTACGGGGCCCTTTTGTTCTCACCCAGTCTCTCTGTACTGTGCAAACATCCCTCTCCTGGAGCTAAGGGGCTCTGCTGGGCAGCCCAGAAGCCTCTAGGCCTTTCCAGAGATTTACTGGGAAAAACTTTCCCTTGCTATTGCTCAGAAGCATTAAACTCCCAGCCGCTCGCTAATTACTGTGCCCTTGAGCAAAAATGTTAATCTAAAAAACATAAAATTATAATGACTTTCTTGACATAATTGGAACAAACAAGATGAGCAGGCAGGCAGCAAGCAGCAGGGGCGCTGGCATCAGCACCCCACCACCTTGCTGGCCTGGGGGCAGGGAACACAGCTGGGTGGGAGGGGCAGGGCCCCCCCCGCCACCGCAGGCAAGACTCATGGCCTTGCCAGGGGGCTGAGCGGTTCAGTTGGGTCTGCTCTGGCTTTGACTGAAGACATCCTAGATCTTGGCATGGGGACAGCCAGCCTGGGTGGGAATCCTGCCTCTTATTGTGGGTCCCCAGGACAGTGATTTCCCTCTCTGTTCGCCCATTCCCTCATCCATGAAATGGGGCTAACAGCGTGTCCAGCACCTAGAGTTCTCCACGTCATCTGCTTGTAAATGCTGAGCTTAACACACAGCAAGCACTCAGCAAACAATTACTGCTGTGAGTGAAGCGAATCTCCTCCAGGCCCATCTGAGGTGAGAGGAGAGGCTGGGGAGAGGGAGGACACCCTTCCAGCACACCCTGGTCCTTCCTCCCCCTCCTCTCTTTGCACAGGCCTGTCCCATGCCCAGCTTTAGCCGTTAGGCCCTTATTTGAGGGAGGCTCCCACACTCCTGCCTGGCTGGCTGGCTGGCTGAGCAACCAGTGAGTTGGATTCCAGAGATCCCAGAGCCTGCGAGGACAAGGAGGAGGAGGAGGCACAGAGGCTGGGGATCACATGATAAAAGATGCCCAAGAGACTTCATGAACGAACAGCCCACCCCTTCTTGTCTCAGTTGATAAGATGGTGGGTGAGTGGGGCCAGCTCAGGGCTCATGCATTCATCCCCAGAACCCGTGCCCATACCCCGAGAGCTCACACACCCACACCCAGACCTGTGTGCTTATGCACACACTTCTAGAGCTCTCACACACAAACACCCACACCCAGACCTGTGTGCTCATGCACACACCCATACCTGTGCACACACCCCCAGAGCTCATACTCACCCACCCAGACCTGTACATACCCCCAGAGCCCAAGCACACACCCCAGATCTCACACACACAGCCCAGAGCCCACACACACACTCCAGAGTCCACACACACACCCCGGATCTCACACACACACCCCAGAGCCCATGCACACACCCCAGATCTCACACACACACCCCAGAGCCCAAGCACACACCCCAGAACCTCTTGTGGCCGCCCTTTGCCTGGAGCTCTCTGATTGGATAGTTATAACTGTTAGTATGCTTTGGGCTGCAAGTAACAGAAAACTTAACTCAAAAATGGCTTTAACCAGGGGTCAATAAACTGCTGCTTATGGTCTGGCTCCTTGTTTTTGTTAACGAGGGTTTATAGGAACACAGTTTCTATAGAACCCATCCATTTCTATTGCTGATGGCTGCTTTCACGCCACAACGGCAAGTTAAGTCATTGCAATAGAGACCATGTGATCTGGAAAGCCTAAAATATTTAATGTCTGCCCTTTACAGAAAATTTTCATCAACCTCTGGCTTAGCAATAAGGAAGACGTATTACTTCATATGATGAATGCTCAGAATGAAGGTGGCATATTAGTTATCTCTGACTACACAACAAATCACCCACAAACTTGGAGGATTAAAGCAACAAGAATCATTCCCTACCTCATGGTTTCTGGGGGTAAGATCTCGGGAGTGGCTCCACAGGGCGGTTTGAGCTCTGGATCTCTTGGAGGGTGCAGTCAGAGGGGCTGGTGGCTGGCAGTGTCAATCTAGCTGCTGTCTTCATTTATAGTCTGACACCTGGGCTGGGCAGACTCAAACAGCTGGTCCTCCCCGGGCGTCGCCCTCCTGCTTGTGAGTTCATTTCAGCATGGTGGCTTCAGGAAAGCCAAACGTCTTTACTGCAGTTCATGGGGGTCCCCTGAGCGTGTCCCAAGATAGATCCAAGGAGAGGCCATATCACTTTTTTTTTTTTGAGACGGAGTGTCACTCACTCTGTCACCCAGGCTGGAGAGCAGTGGTGCCACCTCGGCTCACTGCAACCTCCACCTCCCAGGCTCAAGCAATTCTCTTGCTTCAGCCTCTCAGGTAGGTGGGATAACAGGTGCATGCCACCACACACCTGGCTAATTTTCGTATTTTTAGTAGAGACAAAGTTTCACTCTGTTGGCCAGGCTGGTCTCAAACTCCTGACCTCAAGTGATCTGCTCACCTCGGTCTCCCAAAGTGCTGGGATTACAAGTGTGAGCCACCGTGCCGGGCCATATCACTTTTAATGACCAAGCCTCAGAACTCGTGCAGACACTTCCACCACACCCAGTGGTTGAGGTTATCACAAAAGTCCATCCAGGTTCAAGAGGAGGAGACCAAGACCCACCTGTTGAGTTCTTCAACCTCACCAAGAATCCAGGACCCTTTCACCTTTCTGCTCTGCTGACTTTGCTCTGTGCCCCATGGTTACAAAATGGCTGTTGCAGATTCAACATTTTAGGCAGACACAGCAATGTCCAGTGGAAGAAGAGAGAACTGCCATGATCTCTCATTTGTCTCCAGTATTTTTACTGAAATACAAAATACAGGCTGGGTGCGGTGGCTCACGCCTGTAATCCCAGCACTTTGGGAGGCCAAGGCGGACGGATCACTGGAGTTCAGGTGTTCAAGACCAGCCTGGCCAACATGGTGAAACCCCGTCTCTACTAAAAATACAAAAATTAGCCAGATGTGGTGGCACACGCCTGTAGTCATAGCTACTCGGCAGGCTGAGGCAGGAGAATCACTTGAACCAGGGAGGCAGAGGTTGCAATGAGATGAGATCAAGCCACTGCACTACAGCCTGGGCGACAGAGTGAGACTCCATCTCAAAAAAAAAAAAAAAAAAAAAAGTGCATAGATCATAAGTGCACAGAGCAATGCATTTCCAAAGGTAAGCACGTCCGTGTAGCCAACTCCCAGATGAACATGACCAGAAAAGAAGCACCCAGAAACCCCTCTGCTCCCCCTCAGCCACTACCTTTGCCACGATGGCCGAATCTTGGCTGTCTGTGCTTTCGATAGAAATGGAACCCTACACACGTGTGCTTGTGTGCCTAGCTTTTCTTGCTGATGTGCCTACCTGCTTTTCTTGCCCTCGCTACATTATGAACTTCCTCATACAAACACTACGCAGTTGAGTACAGCTGCAGGTAGCTCTTTTTCATTGCCACATAACGTTTCATTGTGAGACAGCTGATTTATTTATCCATTCTCCTGTTGATAGACATCTGGGTTGTTTGACAATTATGATGAAGGCTGCAGTTAATGTCCTCCTCGTGGGTGTCTTGTTTTAGATGTATAGACGCACTGGCTGTATCACAAGGAATGAAATTGCGGGGTCAAAGAGTAGACAAAGTTCAGATGTAGTAGGAACTTCCTGTTTCCAAAGTGGCTGACAATGTCCCTGGCTCCAAGCTTGGAAGCCCAGCCCCCCATACTGGGACACTCACACTGTGCACAGTCTCCTGCCCCAGGGTCAGAACCACCCCCACCTGTTGCTTTCTGCCTTCTGTGGCCCTGAGATGGTACTTCCAAGATGAGCTGTCAATACCAAACCTTGTCACCTCCCAAGACAACAGGGCTGTCAATGACATCAACTCAACAACAGAATTTCTAACTTGCAGGTTTTAAAAGGGGGTTAGCTTTTAGGACCATAAAAATGTGCTTATTGCAAAATATTGGCAAAACTTACAAGTTTAAAAAAGGAAATAAAAATAAAGATCTGTCCCCTCATTCTGGTCTAACAACCTCAACATGTAACCACCCGTGGTGTTCACCTTGCCCACTGCCTAGACAGAGCCAATTCATCAAGACAGGGGAATTGCAATAGAGAAAAAGTAATCCATGCAGAGCTGGCTGTGCAGGAGACTGGAGTTTTACCATTACTCAAATCAGTTTCCCCCAGCATTCAGTGAGCAGAGCTTTTAAGGATAACTTGGTGGGTGGGGAGAAGCCAGTAAGCCAGGAGTGCTGATTGGTCAGAGATGAAATCACAGTGAGCCAGGAGTGCTGATTGGTCAGGGATGAAATTGTGGGGAGTTGAAGCTGTCTTCTTGAGCTGAGTCAGTCCCTGGGTGGGGGCCACAAGATCAGACCAGCCAATTTATCAATCTGGGTGGTGCCAGCTGAGCCATCAAGTGCAGGATCTGCAGAATATCTCAAGCACTGATCTTAGGAGCAGTTTATGGAGGGTCAGAATCTTGTAGTCTTCAGCTGCGTGACTCCTAAACCATAATTTTTAATCCTGTGGCTAATGTTAGTCCTATAAAGGCAATCTAGTCCCCAGGCAAGGAGGAGGTCTGTTTTGGGAAAGGGCTGTTACCGTCTTTGTTTAAACTCTAAACTAAGTTTCTCCCAAAGTTAGTTCAGCCTAAGCCCAAGAACGAACAAGGACAGCTTGGAGGTTAGAAGCAAGATGGAGCTGGTTCAGTTAGATCTCTTTCACTGTCTCAGTCATAATTCCACAAAGGCGGTTTCACACTGACATTTTAGTGCATTTCCTTCCCATCTTTTTTCTCCTCACATATAGACACACGATTGCAGCTAACTTTTATAACATATTATGTTCCAGGCACTACTTTTTTAAACCCATTTAATTTATATCAACTTATTTATTTTTTCATAACACTCCATTCAAATGACTACTACTATTATTATTATTATGAATTTTTTTTGAGACAGGGTCTTGCTGTTACCCAGGCTGGAGTGCAGTGGTGTGATCTCGGCTCACTGCAACCTCCGCCTCCCAGGTTCAAGCAAATCTTGTGCCTCAGCCTCTTTAGTAGCTGGGATTACGGGTGCCCACCACCATGCCTGGCTAATTTTTGTACTTTTACTAGAGACGGGGTTTCACTTTGTTGGCCAGATTGGTCTCGAACTCCTGACCTCAAGTGATATGCCCACCTCGGCCTCCCAAAGTGCTGTGATTACAGATGTGAGCCACCGTGCCTGGCCCAAATGGCTACTATTGTTATCTTCACTTTACAGAGGAGGAAAAAGAGGCTCAGAGAGGTGGTGACTTGCCTAAGGTCACACAGCTCTAGAGCAACGATTTTGCTTTTAACAACTGCACGGTACGTCTCTCCAGTCTTGTTCTTATTCACCTGGAATCAGGAAGATGGAGAACAGCATTGATCACGGGTTTGGGAGTCACAGCTTTAGAGCCTTGGAGGCGCCCAGCTTCCCAGATCCCCAGGCTCAGGCTCCAAGGGCACTTCCTGCTCTCTGTTCACGTGTCCGACTCTGGGGGGCCTAGCCCCAGGACACTGATCATGGGGAACCACCTGACCTCGCCACCCCCACCCCGTCCCAGCGCCCCAGCAGAAAGGAGCCAGGTTGGGCATTTACCTGTCCACAGCCAGGTGCCTTCCAGCTCAGCCGCTGAAGATAAAAATCTATTAGCTGCCAAGAGGATTGCTGGGAAAAGCCAAGCCATGATTCATAGGGTAATAAATAGAAAGACAGTCCCGGCCCCGGGGCTGCGTCTTCCTTGCATGCTGACCCTGCATCTGTGGCACTTACCAGCCACCCCAGGGGCACGCTGGCACCTGAAGTAGGCTGTGGTAGGCTCACTCTTGTGCTCCAAGAGCTGGCCTCTCGGAAACCATGGGGGAGTCTCTGGTGCGTCTACAGGAGACCTGCCCCGCCCAGCGCCCACGTTCCTTCACTCCCAGGTCAGCATCCTGGGGCCTCCGTGTCCTTGTCTGGACAGTGGGTGTAAAGAAGCCACATTTCATCACAACAAAGCCACCACTGATGTCAGCTGCACCATGTTTTGTCCTGTTATGGTCTGAATGTTTGTGTCTCCAACATATGTTGAAATCCCAACTCCTAAGTTGATGGGTTAAGGAGATGGCGCCTTTGTGGGGGTGATTCAGTCATGAGGATGAGCCTTCATGAGTGGGATTAGTGCCCTTATAACAGAGGACCTCACGAGCCCCCCGTCCCTTCCACCACGTGAGGACACATGGGAAGACGGCCATCCATAAGCCAGAAAACGAACCCTTCCCGGACACCCAATCTGCCTTGATCTCAGACTTCCCAGCCTCCAAAACTGCGACAAATAAGTTTCTACTGTTCATAAGCCACCCAGTCTATGGTATTTTGTTGTAGTGACCTCCAGGACGTCCCTAGGAGTTGGTGCTGCCAACTGGTGTTTAAAAGAATTAAGACAAAAGTGAAGGATGGGGAAGAGCCAGCCAAGCAGACATCTGGGGGAAAGGCGTGCCAGGCCGGGGGACAGCAAGGGCAAAGCCCTGTGACCGAAACACGTCAGTGTGTCTGAAGCACAGAGGGAAAGCTGTTGGGAACGGAGCAGAGGGGATAGAAGAGAGGTCAGTGAGAAGATGGAGGGGTGGGTGGGGCCTAGAAAGTCATGGTAATGCATGCAGATTTCTTCTAGAAGCAACGAGAGCCTCTGGAAATTGAAGGCAAGGCTGCGCATTGTCTCATAGATGACGGCCAGTGTCGCCTGGGCTGTCCTCTGGGGATCTGACTGCAGGAGGCAAGGATGGCACCAACTCCTAGGGGCGTCCTGGAGGTCGCTGTCACCACAGTGGGCCTGTGGTGAGTGCTCAGCCCACAATGGTGGATATTGCTGTGATATCATTGTTGCCAGCAGGCCCTTTTCATACGCCAGCGGAGGCTCATCCCAAATCTCATCCCCCAAAGCTCAGAATCTGGGAAGAGTAAGACACTTTAATTCCTCCAAGTAAGGGGGCCCAGGTCTGAGACCCAAAGAAGACTCTAGGACCTCAGGGAAGGAGGGGGTCAGCTGGGACCACCCCCCTCTAACACTCCTTCCCATACCTTGAAATGCACCTCAGGCCCAGAAGGACTAGCTGAGTTGACATCCCCAGTTCACCCCAGGCCTTTCGACGCCTAGAAAAGCTACCCATCTGTCTGCCAAAATCTCTGCATCTCCTCAGCCAGGCAACTCCCAACCCATTTACCAACTGGAAAGGATCCTTGGCCCCAGCTACTGTATCCTGCTCGGAACTCTCAGTGAATCTTGGCTGCAACTGCCCTCTACTTGACGTCTGCGAGTGAATATTCCATATGGCCCCCATTGAGTTTCCCCAGGTCAGAGACTGCTGAAACTTGCAGGAAACTCTGAGATGGCCAAGCTCAGGGTTGGCGAATGCATAGCACTTTCCCTGCCTACACCCAGGCAGACATCAGAAATCAATCCCAGCTCTCTCTCCCACTGAGCTTGAGCATTGCCTGAGAATCCTCAGCCTAGACTTTCATGCAATCTAGGAATTGGCGCAGGATTAAAGCTCCTGGCTGTGCCCAGTCTGGCACAAAGCCCTCATTTCATAAGTGGGGAAACTGACGCCCAGTAACAGGAAGGGACTAAGATTCAGGCCCCTTGACTTCCAGCCAACAGTCTGCTTCCTCAAGGGCAAAGGGACATCTATCATTTATGTTCCCCCTGCAGGATGTGGTGAAGAGGTAGTGTACAAAAGATACTTGTTCAATGAATAACAAGAATGAAACAAACCAAAAACAAGGAAAGAAAGAAGAGAGTTTTAGCTGCAATAGGTAAAAACTGGTTTGGGTGTGAGAAAGAAATCCATGATATCGTGTTGCTAGACGTTTAGAAAAGTTGCTAAGGGAAATTTTTAGAGTGTCTTTCCTTGCAGAACTTTAAAAATAGTCCTGAAAAAAAAAAAGTAGTCCTGATTAAGTGCCCGTCTGCCTGGGAGCCTCCTGCGGAATGCTGGGTGTGTTATTCACTCATAGTTGACAAGTGTTTGTTGAACATCAACTATATGCTGAGCATAAATCAGTCATTGAATTAAAAAGCAAAAATAACAGCTAGAATCTGTATCTCTCTGAGTTAGAGATCTTTGGCTGCAAGCAACAGAAACCAAGTCCAAAACTCAAGCACAAAGAGGGTTTGGGGAAGGAAAGAGGATGACTCACAAAAATGACAGAACAGCTCAACTCGGCTCGCCTGGGCACTCACTGCCTGTGGCATGAATCATCTCCCTGCTATTTCTTCATATTCTCCCAGATTCAAAAACTGGGTAAGAGAAGCTGCTGGCCTCACTTGGGTCAACTCTTGATCAGGAGAAGGTGGGGTTCCTTGATTGGCAGCTCTTTGTTTTAGCCCAGGTTACCTGGAGCGCAGAGGCTGAGGCAGGGCTTCCTGGCTAATGCTATTCTGATGGGGTGCAAGCTTAGGATGGCAAGAGTGAGAGCAAAGGGACAAACGAGGCGACGAGCTACTGAGATGGCCATGGTATCACATCAAGCACAGCTGGGCAGTGGGTCACATGAGACTGTGCTAGCTTCCACCCACCTCCTACATCTCATGGGTCAGAGCTCTGGGAAAGCCAGAGCCAACATTCCACAGCCCAGAGCTTCATCTGCTCCAGAAGGGCGAGGGAAACAGTGCCTCCATGGGCTGGGTCAAACCAAGCCTGGGAACTAAATGACTGCATGGCTCCTTCTTGGTGGGTGTATTAGTTATCCACTGCCACATAACAAAATATCCTGAAACCAACCATAAACGTGCATGATCTCACACGGTTTCTGTGGGTCAGAAACTGTGGGTCAGGGATTGGAGAGCAGTCTAGCTGGGCGGCTCTGCTTCAGGGTCTCTCATGAGGGTACGATCAGGGTATCAGCCGGGGCTGCAATCGTCTCAACGCCTCATTGAGGCAGAGAGACCCATTTCCAAGATGGCGCACACACGTGGCTGCTGGCAGGTGTATTCATCAGCTCGGGCTGTCGTCACAAAACACCACAGGCTGTGTGGCTTCGGCAACAGACCTTTATTTTCTCACAGTTCTGGGGGCTGAAAACTCCAAGATCAAGGGTTAGCAGGTTTGGTTTTTCCTTCTGGGGCCATGAATGTGTTCTGGAGCTAGCTCGTGACGATCTGGAAGTCCCCAAGTACACAGTGGAGGCACTCAATGTCACTGAGTTATAGACTTTCAGGTGGTTAAGATGGAGAATTTTATATCATGTTTATTTTCACACGCACACATGCACACACACACGCACACACACACGCACACAGACACACACACACACATGCACGTGTGCACACACACGCACACACACATGCACACACACATGCATGGGCGCACGCACACACACACACTGGGGATCATGTCCCAGCTCTGCCGCTAAATGATTTTGTCTTTGAAAAGGTCACTTTCTCTCCCTGGCCTTGGTTTCTCTCCTCCCACTCTCCAGTCTCCTGATGAGCCTCCCATTGGCCAAACCCAACCAGGAGCCAGAGAACAAGGGGACCAGGGTCAGTCCCTGGGTGTCACAGATCTGGCGGACAAGATTGGAGAGTGGCTTGGACAAACAAGCTTACAGGGGAACCACCATATTACCCTAGAAATAACAGGCCAAGAAGAGAAGCGACGTCTTCTGGTGTTTGATTTGCTTGCCTCTGGCTAAGTGGCTGTTTCCTTAGCCCCTAGCTCCCTCCTTGCCCAGAGAGAGGCTTCCTGCAAAGTGCTGAGCCAGCCCCACCCTGCCAGATGCCAACAGGAATTTCTTAAGCGTGTGTGCCATGCCAGCTCCATTCTCAGCACCACACCCACTGCCAGCCTCTACAGTCCTTGTCTTGGCTTCCGGCTGTGCAGGGGAGGGTCCCAGCACTGCCTGTTCCCCCTGGGGAGGCTCCAGCCCATCGCAGTTAAACCTCATCTTACCAACCTTTGGGTCTTAAGGCTCTTCACTTAGGATCCAGCACAAGTCAGTCAGTAATTCATTCAACAAAACTTCACAGTGCAAAGTGCCCAAGATGTAAGGGTGTTGGGCAGAAGGGAGGTTCCAGCCTTTGAGGAGCTCCCAGTTCTGCAAGCAGGACAGAGAAGCAAACGCCCCATCCCAGGCAGAGCAACAATATTTAAAAATAAATAATTAGCATTGGTTGCACACAGTGGCTCACAATTATAATCTCAGCACTTTGGGAGGCCAAGGCAGGACAGTGTGAGGCCAGAAGTTTGAGACCAGCCTGGGCAACATAGCAAAACCCTGTCTCTACTAAAACAAACAAACGAACAAACAGACAAGCTCAGCTGGGCATGGTGGTGCATGCCTGTGGTCCCAGCTACTAGGGAGGCTGAGGCAGGAAGATCACTTGAGCCCAGGAGGTCAAGGTTGCAGTGAGCTGAGATCGTACCACTGCACTCCAGCCTGGGCGGCAGAGCAAGACCCTATCTCTAACAATAAAAGTAAAAAATAATAGTTCAAGCTGAGGCTCCCTGAGTGCCCGCTGCACACCAGGCTCCTTACGTGTGCCAGCCCCCTTCATTCTGAGGATCACGCCCACTGCTCTGGTCTGGGTGTTCGGGGTGCAGCAAAAATGCACATGTTGGAGCCTAGCACCCAACATGATATTAATATTAATAGTATCAAGAGGGGTCTTTGGGGGAATGATTAAATCTTCAGTGCCCTGCCCTCACTAATGGGATCGGGGCTCTTATAAAAGAGGTTGAAGGGGTGGGCACGGTGGCTCACACCTGTAATCCCAGCACTTTGGGAGGCCAAGGCGGGTGGATCACCTGAGGTCAGGATTTTGAGACCAGTCTGGCCAACATGGCAAAACCCCATCTCTACTAAAAATATGAAAATTAGCCAGACATGGTGGCAGGCACCTATAAGCCCAGCTACTTGGGAGGCTAAGGCAGGAGAAATGTTTGAACCTGGTGAGGCAGAGTTGCAGTGAGCCAAGATCATGCCACTGTACTCCAGCCTGGGCAAAAGAGTGAAATCCTATCTCAAAGAAAAAAAAAGGTTGAAAAGAGAGCCCTAGTCCCCTTGCCCTTCTGCTTTCCACCATGTGAGGACACAGAAAGTGCCATCTATGAAGCAAAGAGTGGTTCTCACCAGACACAGAACCTGCTGGCACCTGGAACTTGGCCTCGCCAGCCTCCAGAACTATGAGGAATACATTTCTATTATTTCTAAATTACCCAGTCTAAGATACTTTGTGATCAAAGCCAGAATGGACCAAGACACCCACTTTACAGATGAAGAGACTGAGGCACAGAGAGGATAAGTAACCTGCTCAAGGCCATATTTGCAAGCAATGGCAGTGCCAGGGTTCCAACCCAGGACCTGGGTTTCCAACCTGTGCTCACCAGCACGATCTGGTGCTGCCACGGTGATTCCAGCGAGGTGGGGAACCACAAGAGGAGGAGACCCATGCCCGACGGATGGGCAAAAATTAGAGGCCAGCACCATCAAGAGCTGGCAGCACTGCAGAGACCTGGGGGTTCTTGCTGAACCTGCTCTGCCATTTTGGACATCAGTGCAATATTACGTACTGAAGATCGTCCTATCCCGTGAGCCAGCAATCCCACTCCTTGCCATATATTCCCCAGAGAAATGAAATCATATGCCCACACCAAGATGAATGCTCATGGCCGCTTTATCCGTAGCAGCCAGGAACTGGAAAAAGAATAAAAAGCCCAACAATCCACGATGCCCATCCGCAGGTGAGAAGATGAGCAAATCGCAGGACAGCCGTAAGACGGAGCCTCAGCAACTAAAGGAAATACAAGACTGATACACACACGAATGTGGATCTCATGCGAACAAAAAGCCAGACATGGTGCAGTGGCTCATGCCTGTAAGCCCAGCACTTTGGGAGGCTGAGGTAGGAGGATCGCTTAAGCGTAGGAGTTTGAGACCAGCCTGGACAACACAGCAAGATCCCATCTCTACAAAAAATACAAAAGTTAGCCAGGCATCATGGCACATGCCCATGGTCCCAGCTATTTGGGAGGCCAAGGCAGGAGGATGGCTTGAGCCCAGGAGTTCGAGACTGCAGTAAGCTGTGATTGTGCCACTGCACTCCAGCCTGGGCAACAGAGTGAGACCCTGTATCTAAAACAAAATAAAATAACAAAAACAAGAATGCACTATATGATTCCTTTTATTTATTTATTTATTTTTTTGAGACAGAGTCTCACTTTGTTGCCCAGCCTGCAGTGCAGTGGCGTGATCTCAGCTTACTGCAACCTCCGCCATGCCACCTCCTTCAAATGATTCTCCTGCCTCAGCCTCCTGAGTAGCTGGGATTACAGGCATGTGTCACCACATCCAGCTAATTTTTGTATTTTTAGTAGAGGCGGAGTTTCTACTAAAAATAGTAGTAGAATGTTGGTCAGGCTGGTCTCGAACTCCTGACCTCAGGTGATCCACCTGCATCAGCCTCCCAAAGTGCTGGGATTACAGGTGTGAGCCATTGTGCCCGGCCTGATTCCTTTTTTTTATTCCTAGAAGAGGCAAAACTAATCTGTAGTGTTAAGGGTGCACACCTGGGTGGAAAACCTCTAGGGAGAGACAGGGAAGGGGCTACCACAAGGGGCAGGGCCATGGTTGGCCCCTGGGGAAGAGGGGGAGGGTAGTGGGAAGGGGCACACAGTGGGGGTACAGGGAGAGTCTCAAGAGGGCCATGTTCTGCTTCTTGCCCTGGGCGCTGGGAACGGGGGTTAGCTACCCGAGCGTGCTTTCCACTGACACCGGTGCACTTTGCTCTCTGTGGTCTATTTTAGAAGCAGAAACCCAGAGGCTTTGGCCCTTGGCATTCATTAGGCAATTGGCTTTTTTTGGGGAGGGGGGAGAGGGTCTCACTCTGTCACCCAGGATGGAGTGTAGTGGCACAGTCTCAGCTCACTGCAACCTCCATCTCCTGGGTTCAAGAATTCTCCTGCCTCAGCCTTTCAAGTAGCAGGGATTACAGGCACCTGTCACCACACCTGGCTAATTTTTGTATTTTTGGTAGAGATGGGGTTTCACCATGTTGGCCAGGCTAGTCTCAAACTCTTGGCCTCAAGCAAGCCACCTGCCTCAGCCTCCCAAAGTGCTGGAATTATAGGTGTGAGCCACTGCGTCCAGCTATGGAACTTTTTAATTGAGTCCTTACTATGTGCAGGTGCTGAGGCTAAGGTATTAGGGACACAGGGAGAGCAAAAAAGATGTGACCTCCATCCTCAAGGGGCTCATGGACAAGCAGGAGAGATGGACATTAAACAGATAAACACACGTGATTGCAGCTTCATGACAGCTGCTCCAAGTCAATGAGGGAGCTTTGGGACGGGCTGCACATCCTCCTTACAGGGAGATCTGTTTGAATGGGTCAAAGAGAAATAGTGGCCAACACTTCTCTCTCCTTCCCAAAGATTGTATAGTCTATATACTTTCCTTAATTCCATTCTTATCAGCAGCTCTGTGAGGAAGATATTGTCTCTATTCCCATTTTACAGACGGAACTGAAGCAGAGAAAGCTCACATTGCTTGTCCAAAGTTACCCAGTTCAAGTGGCAGAGCTGGGATTTGAACCCAGGTGGTCCAGCTCCAAAAGCCCTAAGCCTGACTCTCATCTGCCCCAGAGGGAGTGGCCTGGGGAGGCTGAAATGAGTAGGATGCACGAGGCCAGTGTCATGGACTGGACGTGACCCCCAAGACGTCTAGTTGAGATCCCAGCCCCCATGTGAGTGTTACTAGGATGGAGGTTTTGGTGAGGTGATTGGATAAAAGTCATGAGGGCGGAGCCCCCAGGATGGGCTTAATGTCCTTATAAGATCCAGCACCTCCACTCTCTTTAGGGGCACGCACTGGTGAAAGGTAGGGGGAGCACACAGGGAAAGATGCCATCTGCAAGCCAGGATGCGAGACCTCACCAGAATTCAGTGCTTTTGGTACCCTGATCTCACACTTCCAGCCTCCAGAACGGTGAGAAATAAACAACTGTTGTTTGAGCCTCCCACCTGATGGTATTTTACCATAGCAGCCCAAGCTAAGACAGCCGGGAAAGCAGGGACTAGCAGGGAACAGCATTGCCCAGGAGGGACCAGCATGTGCTAAGGCCCAAGCTGCAAGCAGCCAGGGTGGGAGAGGGGCTAAAGACTGAGCACAGTGCGGGAGGCCGGGGGGCAGACAGAGGTCCCCACCCAGCCCCAGGGGGCCAAATGCGGATCTTTGAAGCTACCCTTGATCCCAGCCCCGCTGCAAGTCAGGTGCCGTGAGAGTTCCCTGGCCGCTGCCGGCGTGAAATGGAGTCATATGTAGTTGATTCTCACCTGCATGGAATTCTTTCCCCTTCTCCTTTAAGTCCTAAGGAACAGGCTTCAAACACCATGTCGTGAAAAACCTAATTGCAATTGTACTGGCCTACGAGGCCCCAAAACCTCCTGCTTCACGGAACATCTGTGGGTGCTCACAGAGCCCTTCCTGCAACGTGCCTTGGGCGCTTCCCTAGTCTCCAGGGCCCCCGAGGGGCCCCGCCTCCCAGAATCGGGGTGTCTACCTCGCCCACCCCAGCCTCCTGCCTGTGGAGGGAGCAGCAGCTTCACGTTCACACCCCAAACTCCACAACCCCTAATTAGACACAGGCACCTCGCGAGCGGAGATGGTGGGTGAGGTTCCTGTTTAGTGAAAGTGTCATTTCATTTCTCTCCCTGCTTTTGAAACTTGCTGCTGGTAACACAGATCGGAAAAAAGAGAACGCCCACAGAAACCCGAGCACGGGGGCAGGGTGGGCGCGAAGCAGCGAGTACACACACACACACACACACACACACACACACACACACACACGCCGCGTGCTCACGTGGCTGGGCTCCCCACGCAGACACACACCGCTCCCCTGCCTGGGCGGAGTGCCGGGGCTCAGGAACCAGATATCCCGGATTCAAATCCTGGCTCATGCAAGTGGACTCAGCCACTCTCAGCCTGCAGTTCCCCAACTGTAAAGTAAGGAAGACTATTTAGAATGCCCTCCCAACTCTTCTACCTGGCTCTGTGTCCCCTGGGGCTGACCCACATAGGCTGGTCAACAGACTCCGACCTGCCCGCCTCTGGCTGAGGCTGACCAACGGGAGGTACCGGCAGCAGATGGAGGGCAGACAGGAGGAAGTAGGGGCACTCATCCCCCAGCTCTGGCCCTCCAGGGCTGAGTTTTAGGAGTGTCTGTGTCCCTCTCCTGACATCACAGCTCCTTTGGGCAGCCCCTTTTTATTTTTCTTTTTGAGGCAGGGTGTCACTCTGTAGCCCAGGCTGGAGAGCAGTGGTGCCATCGTAGCTCACTGCAGCTTCAACCTCCCAGGTTCAAGCAGCCGTCTCACCTCAGCCTCCCCAGTAGCTAGGACCACAGGTGCACGCCACCACACTTGGCTATTTTTTTTATTTAAAAAATTTTTTTTTTGTAGAAACAGTATCTCAATATGTTGCCCAGGCTTGTCTCAAACTCCTGGGCTCAAGTGATCCTCCACTTTGGCCTCCCAAAGTGCTGGGATTACAGGTGTGAGCCACTGCGCCTGGCCTAGCCTGTTCTTGCAACTGCCTGTTGCTGCTGTAACAAATGGCTGCAGACACAGTGACTTCAGGGCATACATTTATCATTTCCCAGCTCTGGAGGGCAGAAGTCCTACATATGTCTCACTGGGTTAAAATCAAGGCATCAGCAGGTGTGCTCCCTCTGGAGGCTCTAGGGAAGAACCCATTCCTTGCCTTTTCCGGCTTCTGGGGGACACCTGCCCTCCTTGGATTATGGTCCCTTCCTCTGACTTCAAGGCTGGCAGTGCAGCATCTTCAAATCTCTCTGACTCTGACCTCCTCCTTCCACTATTGAGGACCCCAGTGATGAAATTGAGCCTACCCAGGTAACCCAGGATAATCTCATCTCAGGGCCAGCTGATTCGCACTCTCAATTCCAGCCGCCTCCCTAGTTCTCCTCGCAATGTAACCTGGCATAGTCTCAGGTTCCAGAAATCAGGATGTGGACATCTTTGCAGACCATTATCCTGCTTCCCACCTGACCCTCACTGGTTCTAGGCTCTATCCACTCTGCTGCTCCTTCAGGATTAGGAATACTAAGGGGGTCCCATGGTGCCACCCTCTGGGTGCCACACACCCCCCTACTGTTTCCATAAATCCTGCCCACCCCCCCATAATCATCCCTTCATTTCATCACCTCAATGGCCCACATTTGAGCTGTCACCTGCAGGGACCTGATTAGTGCAGATAGTGAGATACTTGCCTTTTCCAGCTGAGGAATAAAGGACACATCACACATACCTGTCAGCCCCTCACGCTGGTGCCTGGCACATGGTAAATGCTCAGCCACCTTTACAATCATAGTGTTTTCTTTCTCTCACTAGATGCAGGCCCCCTTGTAAGTGGGAACTATGTACTGTTCTATCATTTTTACTAGCCTTTGGCCTAGCTGCTGACAAAGAATTTCTAATCAATTATTCATTCAGCAAACATTTACTGAGCCCCAGCTAGACTCTGGAAGACAGAAATGAGATGATCTGACGCCAACAGCAAACCTGCCCTCAGGAAGCTTCAAATCTAGTGAGGGAGACGACATTTATATCAGTCATCATACAAACACACAATTACAAGATCACATCTCCTCCCAGATTCTCATGAAGGGCCTCCTCTGGACCAGCCATGGCACTGGGCTTATCAGGAGTACAGAAGTGAGGGAGGTATAATCCCTGCCCTCAAGATGTTGATAATCCCATAAGGAAACAATTTGTGACTGGTGAAACAATCCCATAAGGAAACAATAAGTGCTATGCAGCAAGGACAATAGTAGCCAGCACTATGCAGTGTCCACGGGTTCGCTCAGGCAAGCCTCATTTCAGCCTAGGCAGTGGAGAGTGAACTCAGCAGGCTGGGTGTCCAAACCCTGCACATTCCAAAGAAAAGAATGGACCTTGATCAGCTCTGGACATAACCTCTACACCCTTGGAATATCATGCCTGATATGAGAGTATTTGTATCTGAGCCAGGGCCACACCACATGGTTGATGCTAACGACCTGATTATATTGAATGCCTGTTTTCATTTGCCTGGGGCCCTAAGCCACATAGAATATTTGACCACTGCAGGGGCTGGAGAGTGAGTAACTGAGGTCAGCTATGTGGATGCTCCATGCCTATGTGCCTGACCCCCAATAAAAACCCTGGACACTGAGGCTCAGGCGAGCTTCTCTGGTTGGCAATATGTTGTGTGTGTCATCACACAGTTTCTGGAAGAGATAAGTGCTGTTCACACAACTCTACTGGGAGAAGATAGCTGGGAGCTTGTGCCTGGCTTCTCCTAGCCACTGCCTTGCACACCTTTTCCCTCTGCTAATTCCTGTCTGTGTCCTTTTGCTGTAATAAACCATAGCTACAAGTATTATAGCTTTCTGAGTTCTGTGAGTCCTTCCAGCAAGTCCCTGAACCTGAGGGTGGCCTGGGGGACCCCTGACACAACCCTATATGGCCCCTATATATAGTTTTTGAGACAAGGTCTCACTCTGTCACCCAGGCTGGAGTGCTGCAATACAATCATGACTCACTGAAACCTTAGCCTCCTCGGCTTAGGTGATTCTCCCACCTCAGCCTCCCAAGTAGCTGGGACTACAGGTGCATGCCCCACAGCTGGCTAATTTTTGTATTATTTTTGTAGAAACGGGGTTTCACCATGTTGCCCAAGCTGGTCTCAAACTCCTGGGCTAAAGCAATCCACCCACCTTGGCCTCCCAAAGTGCTAGGATTACAGGCATGAGCCACCATGCCTGGTCCACTATGAGACCCCTATTTTATAATCAGGGAAATCAGGGCTGGGAGCAGTGGCTTACGCTTATAATCCCAGCACTTTGGGAGGCTGAGGTGGGTGGATCATGAGGTCAGGAGTTCGAGATCAGCCTGGCCAGCACAGTTAAACCCTATCTTTACTAAAAATACAAAAATCAGCTGGGCATGGTGGCAGGCACCTGTAGTCCCAGCTACTTGGGAGGCTGAGGCAGGAGAATCACTTGAACCCAGGAGGTGGAGGTTGCAGTGAGCTGAGACTGTGCCACTATACTCCAGCCTGAGTGACAGAGTGAGACTCCAGCTCAAAAACAAACAAAAACAAAAACAAACAAACAAAAACAATCTGGGAAATCAAAGCCAAATGGTTTAAATTATGGCCCCATGGTCACATAGGAAGCAGCAGAGATGGGGTTTGAATTCAGGCAGCCAGGCTTGCAACCTGGCCTTGCCGTACCACTGGGTGCTAACAGACTGTGGTCAGAAAGAAGGAGGGTCCAGGCTGCCTGAGGCATTGGGAGCCACTTGGTAGGTGTGGGAGGATTAATTTGAAGAGGACCCTAAAAATCAATAGTTACACTTTTTTTTCCTAATCATAGGTAAACTAGGTATTCTTTATTGGAAAAAAAAAAAAAAACAAGCAATAAAGAAGTTGTGTTTGGCACAAAATGGACCCCTCTCTTAATTTGAATTCCAAAGACACCAACAGCCTGGAGTGTGTCCTTCAGTACCTTTCTCTACATGTAAACATGTACCTGAGGTAAAGCACCATATTACTTCCTGTTACGGATGTAACAAGTGATCATAAACATAGCAGCTGAAACAACACCAATTTATTCTCTTACTGTCTGGAGGTCAGAAGTCCGAGATCGCTTTCATTGAACTACGCAAGACATCAGCAGGACTGGTTCCTTCTGGAGGGGAAGCATTTCTTTGTGTTTTCTGGCTTTGGAGGTGCCTGCATTCCTGCTCTCGTGAGCCCGTCCTCACATCCCTACAAACTCTTGCTTGCAGAGGTCACAGCTTCTGCTTTGTCTTCTGTAGTCAAATCTCCCTCTTATAAGGACACTTGTGACTATGTTCAGGGCCCAGGATCATCTCCCCCTCCCAAGATCTGTAACTGAATCCCGTCTGTGAAGTTTCTCATGCCATGTAAGGTTTCGGGGATCAGGACATGGATGTCTTTGGGGACAGGATTCTGCCCACCCCATACTCTACCTGCAGCCCGCCCTTGCCTTTCGCACCCACCCCCTTCATCAGCTTCTCTGTGCCAGCATGAGCGGACCCACCTCGTCGTTTCCACTGGATGAGCCCTTACACAGCAGCTGCCTGTTAAAGGCAGGGTCAGCTGTGCTGACAGGGAAACGGGTCAGAGGTCTGACTCCCTCCCCTGGGAGCTGAGAGGAAGGAGCTGGCTGGTCCCCGCAGGCCAGGAGACACTGAGAAAGAGCTCTGGAAAGGAGTGAGCCATCCTACGGCCAAAACCTCCCCTAGAGGCACTTCCAAGTTTCCCAGGTTCCCCAAGTCAGAGATGGCTGGTGCAATGTGTGAACTGACACCAAAGCTGGGACCTGGGGACAAAGGCGGCCTAAACGTGGAGGCCAGAATGCACTGCGAAAAAGCATCCTTATTTTGAGGTGATAGCCATGTACAGACCAGTGGGTGTCCAAAGGGACCTGCTTAAAACTTAATAGCTTCCTTAGCCTTTACACTCACATTTCCACACTCGCCCTCATGCTGCATGCACAGGTTATGCTTTGCTCCTCCAGGGTCCCCCTGCCCATGCACCAGGCCTGTTTAGTTTATATTCTTGTTACTTAGTTTGTTCTCTCTTGACCTTCCAGGCCCCTGTCTAACAGATGGGTTATTTTATACATCGAAATGGAGGTTCAGAGAGGCAAATGGAAAGAGGTTCAGAGAGGTTAGGCAACTTGCTCAAGGGCACACAGCCAGGAAGTTGCAGATCTGGTTTCGGATACACTGCCTCAGTTCCCTATTAGAGAGCTCTCTGGTGAGGACCAGAGATTAAACTAGATCCTAGGGAAGTCCAGATGGGAACTAGTGACCTCTGTCATTCTTCTGCTATCAGCAGAGGGTCCTGGGCTCAGGGTTGGACCCCCATTTGGCTACCTCCAGATTGATCTCCAGCTGGGAGGCAGAGTGTCCCACCCATCCAAGGTCACCAGGGTCATGCCTGTCTAGACAAGATGTGAAATGTCCCCTTCCTCTTAGCCCCACGTTTGCCTGTGGCCTGAGCTGCCTCCCACATCTGCTGGGGAAGTCACATCCTTAGAGCCCTGGGGTGGGCACATGAGGTCATCCTGGCAGGCTCAAGCCAGCCCGTGCCTCCCCCACCTGCCCCTGCAGCTGCCTGGCCCACCCCACAGAGGGATCCATTCTGACCCTGTTGGGTTTGGGGGAGAAAAGGCTAAAACCAGCTTCCAGGGTGGGAGACTTGGGAGCTTTAGTCAAACCATCCCTTTTCCTCTCCCATCCCAGACCTGGGGGAGAGACTAGCGGTGCCATGAGGGCAGAGTGACCAACTCCATCCAGGTTTGCCTGGGACCATCCCCGTCTTAGCACCATGAGTCCTGCGTCCCAGGAACACCCTAGTCTGGGGCTCACGGAGGCAGCTGTGGACCCACCCATACGGGGTTGTGGAATTTCTCTTCCACTCCTGCTGCGAAAAGGCCTGTCCACCAGCCTTACACCCTGGCAACGCACTGGTGTTTCTGCGAAGGGCGGAGTGGGGAAAAGCGTATGTGTCTGCTCGTCTGTGTAGCCTTGTGCCAACACTGACACCCCAACCTCAGTTTTGTCTTCTGGAGAATGGGGATAAGGATGCTACCCTCCTGGCAGAGCTGCTGAGAGGCTTAAAGGAGGGAGAGATTGTAAGTGGCCAGCAAGGGAGAGCTTTTATAAGGAACGGCACACAGGGGAGATGTCGGGCAAAGCAGAGTGAATGCTGGGGACATTCTGCAAGCAGAGGTGGCCACGGGCAGGGGCAGGTGCTGGTTGTGTGCCCAGAGTGTGCCAGGCCCACATGGGCTGTGCTCTCGGTTCACCCTCAGAACTACCTAGGAGGGGACCCGTGTAGTTCATGAATGTCATTACCCCCATTTTATGGATAAAGAAACCGAGGCTCTGGGGGCAGCCAGCAAGGGGCAAACCCCTGCCCCCACCTCGCAGCAGCTGTCTTTGCAGACAGGAGCCTGCAGCGCAGGGGAGAGAAGGGACCCGTTTTTCCTGTCTGTTGCCCTGTCCTCACCCAGAGACCCAAAGGCGCCTGCGGGGCCCCAGAGCCAGGATGCCCTCCCAGACTCTGCCACCCACACCAGTGACTCCATCTTGGAGGTGGGTTGGAGGTGGGAGCCTGTTTCCTCCTCTATAAAATGGGAATGAGGCCACTGAAGCAGTCGAAGGGAAGTTTCAATGACCACCCGTGGCCAGCGCCGAGCCACCCAGGCTGGGCAGTGGCCAGGGTTGGAATCCTGATGATCCTGGGGACCTAAGGACACCTGCAGGGGACTGCAGATCCTCCACCAACTCGCAGCTGGGTGGGGCGTCTCTCTGTGCTCCCCAAATTATGGGCCACATTGTTCTGAGCTGTAACTCCCTGCTTACTCCTTGCTACACGCCTGTCTCCCTCCCTGCTGGGTTGCTGCAGGCAGGTGCTTATTCAGGAGTTGGAGTCCAGGCCTTCACCTCCTGGAGCCCTGTCCCCACCCTGGAGCAGTGGGGACAAAGCAGGTGCCCCCTCGCACACCATGTCCTGGATGACTCCCTAGACCAGGGATTCTCAAAGTGAGGTCCGAGACTCCTGGAGGGATCCACAGAGTCCCCCTTTTCCTTCCCTACATCTCTGTGAGGCCGAGTTTCTTCATGTCCTTCAACCAAAACGCCAAGTCATACCAGACCGGATGCGGAAGCAGATTTGGGAATCCAGCTCTCTTCTAAGAGACTGGACATGAAAGAGGTTTGTAAAAATGTGAAACATACAATGCCACTCTTCTCACGATTTCTTTATGTTTGGGAAAAAATGTTATCTTTCTTAAAATATATTACTTATATTAACGTATTAAGGAGCATATAATTGTTCTTTTAAAATAAATGCATGTTTTGAAATTTTATCAGTGTTAATCTCTAATGCAGTAAATACTGATAAATAGAACCCACATAAACAAAAGCCCTTTGGAGTCCTCAATAATTTTTTTTTCTTTTTCTTTTTTTTTTGAGATGGAGTCTCGCTCTGTCACCCGGGCTGGAGTGCAGTGGCCGGATCTCAGCTCACTGCAAGCTCCGCCTACCGGGTTTACGCCATTCTCCTGCCTCAGCCTCCCGGTCCTCAATAATTTTTAAGGGTGTTGTAGGGTCTAGGGGCCAAAAAGTCTGGGAACTGCTCCCTTAAACATCAATCTTACTTTGATCCTTAAATTAAAATAGCTAACAGCAGCTGGGCACAGTGGCTCACGCCTGGAATTCCATTACTTTGGGAGGCCAAGGCGGGTGGGTCACCTGAGACCAGCCTGGCCAACATGGTGAAACCCCGTCTCTACTAAAAATACAAAAATTAGTTGGGCGTGGTGATACACACCTGTAATCCCAGCTACTTGGGAGGCTGAGGCAGGAGAATCGCTTGAACCCAGGAGGCGGAGGTTGCAGTGAGCCGAGATCACACCACTGCACTCCAGCCTGGGTGACACAGTGAGAATTCGTCTCCAAAAAAAAAAAAATTAGCGACAAGTTACTTTGCACTTTCTATGCACCTGGCGTTTGTCTGAATCTTGTGCATAGATAGTTGTACATAGACATGCACATAGATATTAATCTAATAGCACAAGAACCCTCTGAGGTGGGTTTTAATTACCCCATTTTATATATGGGGAACTCAGGCTCCAAGACGGGACACCCCTTGCCCACCAGGGGCCACTGCCTCTGGGGAAGCCCCCCACTGGGACCCTCAAAGTCTGGTTCCGGGGTGGCTGAGAATCTAGGACAAACCATCTGGAATCCTCAAAGTTGGCCCGCACCGTGGAAAATCCCCTGAGGCTCACTGGTCCAGACTACCTTGGGGAACCCCAAACCCTGGCATGTCTAGGTCACTTGCTCTGAAGGAAGCCTGGCTACCGCTCACTCACCCACCTCCAGCCACACCGGACCTCCGGTTTTTCCGTGCTGCTCTTTGGACACCCAAACTGTGCCAGCCTCGGGGTTTGTGCACCTGCTGTTCCCTCCTGCTGGAATGCCTTTCATTCACGTGGGGCCCGTCATCGTCCCTGGCCTCATGTAACACAGCAGCACCCTCTCCCACCCTTCTTCCCTTCCACCCTTTCGCTGCTCTATATTTCCTGTGTGACACTCAGCACCATGGGACATTGTGTCATGGATGCACTGGCTCAGGGGCTTAGCGTCTGTCTCCCTGTGGGAATCTAAACCCGGTAAAAGCCCAGGCACAGCAACAGGTCCCAACATGGTGGCCTCAGTGAGTGGATGGGCAGGAGACGGGGACAGGAGAGTCATGTCTGGCTACAGGGACGCCCACCCACCTCCTCCAGCCTGGCTGACCGGCACCGTGTTGGCCTGCTGCCCAGACTTGCCAGATCTTTCGATTTTTCAAAAGAAGCTGAACATCCAGATTTTTATGTAAAATCTCCTCGTTTTTTTTTTTTTTTTCACTAGCAACTTATTCAAATTAACAAAAAGAAAAAAAAAAACAGCTTGGTGAGCCAAACCTTATGTAGATAAACTAAGTTTGGCTAATCAGACTTGCCTTGCCTTCTAAGGGGAGGTGACATTTGAACAAGACTGGAAAGCCTTCAGAGCTAGGCACAGGCCAAGCAGGGGAGGAGGGGAACAGGGTCGTGCCAGGCCAGCTGGGGCTGGGTTGTGGGGAGCATTTGAGAGGTCCGCACTCCGAAGACAGGCCTGTCACCCTTCCCCTTGGCTTCGGAAGTCTCCCCACCTCCCCACCGACCCCAGGCCCAGCTGGCTGCAAGCCATACACTTGAAGCATATGCGTGGAGTGTTTTTGAGAAACGGAACACACAATACATCGCAAATAAGGCTGCTCCTCCGTCTGGCTGGGACACGTCTCCACGCTCCGCCAGATGGTCCCCGGCCGCCTCCCCAGCTGAGGCCGGGGCTTTGTGAGGTTGCATTCTGCGTAGAGGCTCCTCTCCATCCTGCAATAGGATGCTGGGAAGCTCTTTCCCCGGGGTGGCCGGGAGGATTTTTCTTGGCCCACAGACAGGAAGGCTGATTCAGCCGGGAACCTTCTTCTGCATTCAGAACCCTCACAGCTCCATCCTACTCCATCCTCCTCCATCCCCCGCCCACCACGCTCCATCCCCTGCCAGCCCCCATGACCCTGAGCCCCAATGCGCTGGCGTTTATTGCTAATTGTTTTCAGACAGATGGTGTGGCTCAGAGTCTAATTCCCCAGGCTAGGGGGCGGGGACGCTAGAGGAGAAGGCCGTGACCTTGACTGCTTGCATTCTTGAAGAAAATGTTTAGCCCGGCCTGGGAGGCGGGGCGGGGGGCAGTGACGATGGCAAGGGCTTGCAGAGGGGAAGTTTCAGGGCTTTGAGAAGGGAACAGGGGAGTAGGAGGAGGCTTTGAAATGTGGGAACCAACCCTGGAGCCCCAAGGGCTGATAAAGCTGGCTGGAGAATGGCCCCACCTTCAGGAAGCCCTCTGGGATTGAAGCCTGCGAGGCAGGGAGAATTCCTCCTACAGGGTTGAATTTAGGGATATGGAGAGTAGGGGATTTGTGGGGAGGGTGGAAGACCTCTCCACAATTTAATAAGGAGCCTCACTTTTTTTTTTTTTTTTTGGGACAGAGTCTCACTCTGTCGCCAGGCTAGAGTGCAGTGGCGTGATCTCGGCTCACTGCAATCCCCGACTCCCTGGTTCAAGCAATTCTCCTGCCTCAGTCTGCTGAGTAGCTGGGATAACAGGCACGCACCACCAAGCCCAGCTAATTTTTGTACTTTTATAGAGACGGGGTTTCACCATGTTGGCCAGGATGGTCTCGATCTCCTGATCTTGTGATCCGCCCGCCTCGGACTCCCAAAGTGTTGGGATTACAGGTGTGAGCCACCGCGCCCAGCCAGGAGCCTCCCTTTTTAATGTAATTTCAACATGATCTGAAGGCTTACAGAGCCACCAGCATTTCAATAGATCCCATGAGTCTGCCGAGCTGAATGAAGACCCCAAATTACAGACGAGAAAAAGAGGTGACCTCTGAGGTTAGATGACTTGCCTTAGGTCACACAGTCCACAAAGATCCTTTGAGCTCTCACTCTGTGCCTGGTGGGAACACAGCCACGGCAGAGGACAGGACTGACAAAGTCCGTGTTCACAGACTGCATAGGTTTGCACAGGTTTGTGAGAGGAGACGGACACAAAGGAATACGTTCAGAAACGGAAAGGACTAGAAAGAGAATAAACTAGGGAACGGGGTAGGCAGGGACCTCTGGAGAAGATCAGAGACGGCTTCTCCGAGGAGGCACGCTCAAACGTCGAGCCTTGAAGGCAGAGTTGGAACAAACTGTGTCTACATCTCAAAACAGAGAGAAAGCCAGTGCAACGGCCCTGGGGTACGGACAAGCTTGTTGTGTCCAAGGAGGGGAAGCGTGGCCCTGGAAGCCATGATGGGGTGTATACAGAGGTGAGATTGTAAAGCCCCTTCACCAATGTCGTTGAACACCAAATGCACCCACGACGAGAGGGCGAGCGTCAGCATGATACCAAAACAGCAGGTTGGTCAACATCAGGTTATTTCAACTGGCTTTCTTTGTAAGGGTTAAAGCACAGGGGACTTCTTTATGCTGGCTCAGGTTGACTGGGCCCTCCTTGATGGGTTGCTGTGAATCTCCAGTCTATTAGAAAAGTTGCCCCCATTTCTTCTATTTCTGTTTTCTTTTTCCTTTCTTTTTTTAGTGACAGGGTCTCTGTCACCCAGGCTGGGCTGCAGTGGCACAATCATAGCTCACTGCAGCCTCAACCTCCTAGGCTCAAGTGATCCTCCCGTCTCAGCCTCCCGAGTATCTGGGACTACAGGTGTGCAATGCCGTGCCTGGGTAATTTTTATTTATTTATTTTTTGCTTTGTCTTGTAGATATAAGGTCTCATTATGTCGCCCAGGCTGGTCTCAAACTCCTGACCTCAAGCAATCCTCCTGCCTTGGCCTCCCAAAGTGCTGAGATTACAGACACGTAAGCCACTGCGCCCAGCCCAAACTGCCCCCATTTCCAAGCTGTTTAATTACGCGGCACCTGCAGGAATGGCTCCGTTCTTGGTCTGCTGGGGCCTAGCAAAGGAGGTCAGTCCAAAACAAGGGCCTCGTATAAATTTTATTTACCAGCTATGGAGGAAAATAAAGCAAGGAGGGTGGAAGAAAGCAGGGGGATTCAGGTGTGACCTTAAATAGGAAGGTCAGAGAAGGGCTCCTGAAAAAGCAGAAAACAATGGAGGAAAGACCTGAAGGAAATGAGGAAGTGAGGCAGGCTGGAATGACGGAAGGAAGGAAGGGACTGATATGAGGTCCCTGGAGCAGCCAGATTCACAGAGACAGAAATTCTTTATGAATCTGGCTATTCCAGGGACTTCACATCAGTGGAATCTGACATATTTGTCCTTTTATAACTGACTTATTCTACTCAGTATGTCCTCAAGTTTCATCCACATTATAGCCTGTGTCAGAATGTCCTTCCTTTTGAAGGCTGAGCAATATTCCATTCTTTCTGGAAGGAAGGGCCTTCCAGAAAGAGGGAGCAGCTGGTGTGCAAAGGCCCTGGGGAAGGTGTGTGCTTGGTATGTTCAAGGAGGCCAGAGCAGATGAGGGAGAGGAGGAGGCACTGAGCTCCGGGACACAGCACAGGGTGAGGGAGTAGACCCCGCAGGGCATCGTGGGTTGTGGTAAGCCCTGGCTTTTCCTCCAGGGACAAGGGAAATTGTTACAGGTGTTTGAGCAGAGGAGTGGCACGTCTTGACTTAGGTCTAGCAGGATCCCTTTGGCTGCCAACTGGAGAATCAGCTGTGGGAATGATGGCTGAGAGGCCGTCGAGGAGACCACTGCACCCATCCAAGCCAGAGATGATGCTAGCTGGAACCAGGGGAGGCAGTGAACTGGAGAGAAGTGGTCAGAGTCATGATAGATTTTTTAAAATTGTAGTAAAATACACAGAACATAAAATATATCATCATAACCCTTTTCAAGCATACAGTTCAGTGGCATGAAGGGCCTTCACACTGTTCTGCAGCCATCATCACCACCTGTCTAGAGAACTTTTTCATCTTCCCCAAGTAAAACTGTCTCCATGGCTGGGCGCGGTGGCTCACACCTGTAATCCCAGCACTTTGGGAGGCCGAGGCGGGCGGATTATGAGGTCAGGAGGGTCAGGAGATCAAGACCATCCAGGCTAACACGGTGAAACTCCATCTCTACTAAAAATACAAAAACTTAGCCGGGTGTGGTGGCGGGCGCCTATAGTCCCAGTTACTCGGGAGGCTGAGGCAGGAGAACAGCGTGAACTCGGAAGCCAGAGCTTGCAGTGAGCCAAGATCGTGCCACTGCACTCCAGCCTGGACAACAGAGTGAGACTCCATCTAAAAAAAAAGAAAAAAAAACTGTCTTCATGAAACACAGCCCTGGCACCCACCATTCTACCTTCTGTCTCTATGAATCTGGCTACTCCAGGGAGCTCATATCAGTGCAAACTGACAGTATTTGTCCTTTTATGACAGGCTTATTCTACTTACTATAATGTCTTCACGATTCATCCACAATGTAGCGTATGTCAGAATGTCCTTCCTTTTCAAGGCTGAGTAATACTCCATTGTATGGATAGACCGCATTTTGCTTAACCATCATCCATTGACAGACACTCTGGTTGCTTCCACCTTTTGGCCGTTGTGAACAGTGCTGCTGTGAACGTGGGTGTGCAAACATCTGTCCTACTCCTTGAGGATGGATTTTTAAGGTATGGGCAATAAGATTTGCTGATGGTGCAGATCCAGGAGTGTGAGAAAAAGAGGCGTCAATGTGGACCGAAATCAGCTCAGCTCCTGCCCCACCCTGTCTTGATGGGCAAAAGGCCATTCCACCTCTGACATTCTAGGACATTCTTCTGAGACATTTCATAGCACGGCCTCAGCTCCTGACCCCTCATCTCTGCCATTTCAACCTCGCAGGGGCTCAACTTCCCTTCTCTTCTGCCAAGCCTCCGAGAAGGGCTCCTGAAAAAGCAGAAAACAATGGAGGAAAGACCTGAAGGAAATGAGGAAGTGAGGCAGGCTGGAATGACGGAAGGAAGGAAGGGA
>NW_012103587.1:1466335-1512461 GCF_000951045.1 Mandrillus leucophaeus
AGGAGTGTGAGAAAAAGAGGCGTCAATGTGGACCGAAATCAGCTCAGCTCCTGCCCCACCCTGTCTTGATGGGCAAAAGGCCATTCCACCTCTGACATTCTAGGACATTCTTCTGAGACATTTCATAGCACGGCCTCAGCTCCTGACCCCTCATCTCTGCCATTTCAACCTCGCAGGGGCTCAACTTCCCTTCTCTTCTGCCAAGCCTCCCAGGTCAGCATCTGCCCACCTTCATTTCTCAGACAGGCAGACCATCTCAGTCAGTGCATGCTATCAGCTTCCTTGTCACTGTTGTCCTCCCACTGCATCTCAGTAGGCTCAGATGAGGGAGACACGAGGCTCTTGAGTGTGCTAGAACTCAGCTGAATTTCTGCTTTTAGTCCCATTCAGCAGAAACAGAGCCTTGCTTAGTCTTGAGCTTTTGCTCTCTTCTTCCACTCTGCCCAGGGATTGACGCTACTCATGGCACTCCTAGGCAGGGAGTTTGTGGACCTCCTTGGGCCAAGAGTCCCCACCCATGTCCCTGAGATGCCTATGGTCTCATCTGCCTTTAGGTCTTGGTCTGGTTCCAATGACACTGGCCTCTCTTCTGCTCCCCAAACATACTGAGTGAGTGCCTACCCCAGGGCCTTTGCACCTACCATTCTGGTCCTTGCCCACTTTCCTCTTCATTTTGCCACCCCTACTCACCCAGCAGGTTCCAGCTTCAACCTCCCTGCCTCAGAAACCTCCTCTATGCCCCCTGAAGCCAGGCTCCCAGTCAGCTCCCCCCATACCTCCCTGGAAACTTTCCTTTCCTGATACTTGTCCCATTGGGAGAGAGAGACAGGAGGGGGCAGTGGTTAACACAAGGATTGAAGTCAGACTGCCTGGGTCCAGATCCTGGCTCTCACTGAAAAGCAGAGTGACCTTGACCAAATCGTGGAATTCTCCCATCCTCATTCATAAAATGAGGATAATCATGATCCCCACGCACAGGATTGTGTGGGCCTGACACAAAGTGTGCCGTGAATAATTGTTGCTCTGTGGAATTCCTTGCTCACTGACATCTTCCCCACCTGGTGGTAACTCAGAGGAGAGAGGCACTGGGTCTGCCCCGGGTGTGCAGGTGTACCTGATGTGCTCTCCAGATCAGGACCAGCAGGGTAGATGGATGGACAGATGGATGTTCTAACTCTGAGTCCACGCAGCAACCTCCTCCTCCTCCCCGGTGCCGGCACCACCTCCATCCAGCCCCTCCCCGCCCTCCTGCCACTGGGGGCTCACCTGACCCAGCCCCCACCTCCCCAGCCTCCTGTATCCACTCAAGTGCAATTAAGCCAAACTTTTGATTTAAGATATTTATAAAGGCACTAAGAATGTCCTCTAATATCAGCTTATATATTTTTAATCTGCCATTAAAGTGATTTAAAACGGAGCTCCGATGGATGGGCGTGATGAAAATTAAAAGTCTCCATCACCTTGTGTCTGGCTGTAGCGCCCCAGCCGACAAGGACGCAGTGGGGCGGGGGCACCCCACCCCGCCAAATTAAGGGGAAACACAGCCTTGCCTGCTCTTCTCCAGGGCTGGGGCAGCCAGGGAGACGCGGTGTCATTAAGTAGTGAGCGCAAAGGGCGGCAGTGTCTGCAGAAGGAGCCACGCGGCCGCCCTTAATGAACGGTGACATCTGCTCAGCTCTTTAATTAACGAGCCCCCATGCACTGTGGCAGGACACAGGGACCACGTCCTCTGTGCTTGCAGGAAAGAAAAAAAAAAAAAAAAAAAAAGCCAGGCAGGGAGATGACTACAAATATGCAGAATGATTTTTTTTTCCTGCCTCCTTTTAGAAACTGGAGAATGGAACCCAGCTGCGACTGTTCCCTCTGCAAGGCCATTTCCCGGGACTGGGTTCCTGAGGAGCCTGGTGGGTGAAGGCGCTCTCGCCCCATGCCCGGTGTTCAACCTTTTCTTCACCCTTCTCCCACCCCCGGCCTCTTCACACACAAGTCTGAAATAAATGAAGGCAGCCAGAACACAGGGGTCTGAGCTTCCCCCAGGCCTGGGATGAAAAGCCATGAATCAGCCCTGTGTTAAATTTCCCCATCATAAATTCACTCATCCACAACTGCATCCCAGCTTCCTCCATGACAACAGGCTGCCACCCACAAAGACACCAAGCGGGGGCTGTGAGAGATTCCAGATCTCACAACAAGGATAAGGGCCCAGAACAAGGGCCACTAGTGGCCATCCAGGGCTTAACCTCTAAGACATTGCGTCTTCCCATTTTCATGCTGGAGGCAGGGTTTACAGAGAGCCAGGCTGCAGTGGGGAGATTTTGACCTGAGGACCAGAGGCCCAAATCTCTGGTTTGTAACATCTCAAAAAACTTGGCCCTTGTGGCTTAATGGCCCAAAAGGTAGCTCTGGAAGAGCCCTGCCCCAACCCCAAATACATCAGCTACAGGTTTTTTTGTTTTTTTCCAGAACCTTCTAGAGTTTTCTATCATTCAACTAACTTTCTGCTTTGTGTCCCATTCAGTGGAAAACAGAACCTTGGCAAGTCTAGTGTTTTCCCACTCTTAGCCTACTCTGCCTAGGGATTCAGTCTAGCTGTGGCCTTCCTGTAAATGAGTCTGTGGACCTTCTTAGATCAAGGGTCACCACAGATGCCCCCAAGATGCCCATGGTCTCATCTGCCCTTAGGCCTTGGTCTAGCTCCAGCTACACTGGCCTCTTTTCTGCTCCCCAAACACACTGAGTGAGTGCTCACAGTCACAGGCACTTATTTAGCACTTACTGTATGCCTGGCTCTCTGCAAAGTGGTTTATATGCAGTAGCTCTCACACCAACCCTATGAAGAAAGGACTATCACCAATCCCACTTTACAGAAGCAATTCTTCTGAGGAACACCAAGAGACAGTGTAGACAAGCTGAGAGTTATGTGCCTGAAGAGTGAGATAGTTGGGGTGTTTATCTCCACGTGTCATCGGTTGAAGGTGTTAAACTCTCCAGCAGTCTCTCCTGAGGAGGCTTAGTGAGCACCAACAGCACCTACTCTCCTCCCTCCCTGCACCTTCCTGTCTGGAATGTTCTGGAGCTTTGGCAGCCATGTTGGCACTACAGAGAAAGGTATAAGAACTGCTGAGGCCCTGACATGGCCTGGTTTCCAAAACAGCTTTTGCCAGGCTTCTTTAAATATCCAATTCTACTTGCTCATTGCTGATATGTAGGAAAGCAATTGACTTTTGTGTATTTACCTTGTATCCTGCAACCTTGCTATAATCACTTATTCATTCTAGTGTTTTTTTGTCATTGTTTTGAATCTTTGGGATTTTCTAAACAGTTGTGTTATCTGTGAAGAAAGTTTTATTTCTTCCTTCTCAATCTGTATACCTTTTCTTACTTGTCTTATTGCATTAGCTATGATTTCCAGTATGACCTTGAAAAGGAGTGGTGAGAGTGCATGTCCTTGCCTTGTTCCTGACCTTAGGAGGAAAGAACCTAGTCTCTCACCATTGAATGTTAGCTATTGGATTATCGTAAATGTTCTTTATCAGTTGAAGTTCCTCTTTACTCCTAGTTTGCTGGGAGTTTTTGTCGGGGATAGGTGTTGGAGTTTGCCAAATGCTTTTTCTGCATCTATTGATGTGATCATATGATTTTTAGCCAGGTTTCTTTTCAGAAGAGGAAAACAAAACTCCCATTTTGTTCAGGCCACCGATAGTTAAGCTTTCTGCAACTTGCAGGCAACAGGCATCCCTAACGGATATGAGGAGTTACAGGAAGGAAGGAAATGGATGATATGGGTCTGGGCTGCCTTTTCAATAAATGTCCTTGTGACTGAGATATTGGGTACATTAGTCTCCCCTGGCTGCCGTTAACAAAGTACCACAAATGGGGTGGCTTACACAACAGAAATGTATTCTCTCACAGTTCTGCAGGCCAGAAGTCTGAGATCAAAGGGCCAGCAGGGTTGGTTCATTCCGTGAGAATCTGTTCCTGGCCTCTCCCCTAGCTTCTGGTGTTTCGCTGGCAATCTTTGGCATCCCTTGGCTGGTGGATACGTCACCCTGATTTCTGCTTTCATTTTCCCATGGCATTCTTCCTGTGTGTGTCTGTGTCCAAAGTTCCCCGCTTTAGAAGGGCACAGTCATATTGGATGAGGGATCCCCTTATTCCAGTATGACCTCATCTGAACTAATTCCATCTGCAGGGACCCTACTTCCCAAATCAGGTTGCATTCTGAGGCACTGACAGTGAAGTTAGGACTTCAGCACATGAATTGCGGGGAATGCAACAGGGTCTATAACATCAGGTTAGGGAAAGTTTTCTTTTTATGATCAGGAGTCTTGAGGGCACTTATGGCCATCAGAAAGGTCTGGTTGGGAAGGAAGAAAGGAAAATCCATTGTGTGTAGTTTCTGAGGGACTGGCAAGAGTGAGAGCCCCAGCCCAGAATGAGGGACTGGCCTTTCCTGGCCAACCACCGGGATGCACATGGGGTCCCTATGTGAGGTCTCCTCCTTCCTGAGCAGCCTCCATCTCGGGCGGTGGGCCCGGGGCCGGGGGGCAGGCAGTGGAGGGGGCCCCCACGCCACGTTTTGTGGCTGAGCTGAGGCTTCTGCCCTCGCAGCTGGGCTGACCTCCTGCAGGCCGGCCTCAGTCTAAACAAGGGCTGAGTGTGTTTTTCTAGGCGAGAATTGGGCTGGGGTTTGCCCGGGAGCCTGGTTCAGACAGGAGCCCTTTGAAGGCAGGATGAATTGAGACAAAGTCTCCTTCCAGCTGAGGGCAGGCAGCGGGCAGGAGCAGCCTTCCAGAGGGCCTCTTGTCCAGGGATGAGGAGAGGGTGGGAAGGGGAGCTTAGCCTCTGGGCCACCATCGGGCCTGAATGACCTCGTCACCTAACAATTCAGTAACTGAGGCAGTGACGGATTCTCACAGCCTTTGCCAAAGCCAGCCTTGTGCAGGAGCAAGTGACAGGAGGTGGTCCCAGACAAGTATCTCTTTTATTTTTAATAATTATGCATGTATTTAATGTATACTAGAAAAATATAGTTAGCCCATCCCATTAATGGTGTCCCAGGTTGCATTGCTTCATGCAAGGTGACATCTCAAAATTTAAAAAGGAGGTTACTGGAAACTACTTGTATGCCCATCAGAGGTGAATGGGTAAGTGAATTGTGGTACATCCTTACAGTGGAAAACTACACAGCCATGAAAAAGCCCATCCTGATCCACACACCAGCATGGAGCCACAGCTATCGCGTGGGCTAGTGACAGGTCCTGCTCTTAAAAGAGGGAGAGGCTGAGCACGGACCCAGCACGTGGGCCCAGCACTGATGCTGTTCCAAGGCTCCACCCCTCCCTGGCCTGTCTCTATATCAAGGCAGTTGTCCCCCAAAATGTGCCTAATCACTTCTTATCTCACTGTTGCAATTCTGGTTCAGATGACCTCACTTCTCACTTGGCTCCCCTGGCCCAGCCTGTTGCCTCTTCACACACTGCACTTCCACACTGCACAGATTCATCTTCCTAAACTGCTGCTCTGATTGAGACTCCCCTGACCCCACTGCCATGACTCAAGCACCTTCTATGGCTCCCTATTACCCAGAAAATAAATATCAAACTGCTCAGTGTGTTGTTTCACAATCCCAGGACCTTCTGAGCTGGCTTCAGTCCTATGTGGTATACCAGCCACAGCAGTGAATTGGCTACTTCCTCACTGTGTCCCACAAGTTCTCTCCTCTTGATCTTCTCCTTCTACCTGGGATACCTTTTCTATAACCTCAACTCTAGAAGTCTCTTTTCTTTTGAAGGTGCAGCTTTAAATGCTACTTCCTCCTTGCCGGTGAGAATGAAACACATCTCTTTCCTCGTTTTTCTGCCTGTCTCTCCAAGAACTCCCTTATCACTTTTCTTGGACCATGGTGATTTGACTCCCAATCTCAGGGGATCAAATTTTAGAACAGTCACTCCAAAAGAGCAATGCTTAACCCAGAGGAACGAGGCGCTGATGGTGACATTTTAGGCACCCATGCCTGGTAGAAGAAGGCACCATGTTGATCAGGGAGCCCCTTCCCTGGAAAGCACCTACACCAAAGGCCACAGACTCCAGCAATTGGAGTCTGAGAAGAGACGCTATGAGCTTATATCAGAGAGGTTGTCTTGGAAAAGGGATCATTGATCTGGGCCTTGAAGGTAGATGGCACTCAGGGAAGTGGCATGGTTCTGGGGAAAGAATTTAGAATTTGTGGACTCGGATAGGCTGGACTCAAATTCCCTTTCTGCATGGTTTTTTTTTTTTTTTTTTTTTTTGAGACATGGTCTTGTTCTGTCACCCAGCCTAGAATGCAGTGGTGCAATCATAGCTCACTGCAGCCTCAACCTCCCTAGGCTCAAGTGAGTCTCCCACTTCAGCCTCCCAGGTTGCTGAAACTACAGGCACAGGCCACACACCCACTTAATTTTTTGTTTCTGTATTTTGTAGAGATGGGGTTTTTTCATGTTGCCTAGGCTGCTCTCGAACTCCTTGGCTCAGGCGATCCTCCTGCCTCGGCCTTGCAAAGTGCTGGGATGAGACTTGGGCTATCACAGAAGCCCCAACTCAAATTGCCCTCAGCTAAAAGGAAAAGTTATTAGCTCTTGTAATGGTAAATTCCAAGATAGTGCTGGCCTCAGGTATGGCTGAGTCCAGGGACCCAAGCAATGGCCTCGGAACACATGGCTGTTTGTGTCCATGTTGGCTTCCTCCTCAGTCATGTCCTGCCTTCACCACGGAAATGTCATCCCAGCAGGCACAGTTAAAGATACTTAATCAGTCCAGATTCTCACTTCCCAACTGTTTCTGCAACAGTCCTGGGATACCTCTTACTGGACAAAATTGGGTCATCCAATGACCCCTGAACCAATCACTGAGGCAGAGGTTTGGAAATTTTGGATTGGCTGAGCCTTAGTCACATGCCCATCTCTGGACCTATGGGGAGATCCAGTTCAACACAAACCACATGGTCTGAGATGAGAGAAGGGCTGTCTCCAAGTAAACTAGAGGGGCTGTGACCAGAAGGGGCAACTGATGTCCAATAAAGTTACCGAACAACTGCAGGACCTTGTACAGGTACCTTATGCATTCTGATGCTCAGAGCCCTTGTTTGTAAGGTGGGAAAATGACAGACCCACCCAAGGGGAGCTGTAGTTAGTTGTCTGATGATGGTTGTGAAAACATCTGGCACACTATCGGAGCCTAATAATGGCTAGCAGATTCAGAAGCTGGGCTGGAATTAGAGCAGATAAGCAGGAAGCATGGAAGTGGCTGTGTTTTCCAAGATGGCTACAAATTCTCCCATCCCACTGGCTCTTTTTACATGTAAGGTGGGCATCCTGTTATTGGAGCTGGGAGTTATGTCCCTCCCCTTGCCCAGGGCTGAGACTGCAGTGGAAGGGAAACTGGGTGACTTCTGAGGCTGTTACAGGAGGTGTAATGGCTTCCTCCTGGCCCTCTTGGGACACTTTTTTTCTGGAGCACCATGTTGTAAGGAAGCCCAAGCCACACGTGGAGGCTCTGGCCCCAGCTAAGGTTCCACCTGACAGTCACTATCAACTGCCAGACATGTGGGATGAGATAACCTCAGCACCAGTCCATGTGTGACTGCAACCACAGGACAGGCCCCACACCAGAACCATCTGGCTGAGCCCAGTCAACCCCGGAACCATGACATAACAATAACATCATTGCTATTGTTTTATGCTGCTAAGTTTTGGGGTAACTCCTTATATAGCAACAGATACCTGGAAAGGGGAACATGGAAGGATTGTATGCAGAGGCTATGGTGGGAGGCTATGGTGGCCTGATTTCATCACAGGATCTGTCTCCAAATCTCACTGGTTCACATGCCAGGTAATCCTAGTCTGTACAAAAGAGAAAAGAAGAGGCTGTGCCCAAGCTCCCTGAACCACACGCAGCCCTGTGCCCACTTCAGCCTGGGCGGAAGTGGACTCATTCACATCATCAGGTCCTGGCTGTGAATTTCCCAGGACAAAGGGGTGGCCCCACAGCTGTCGGGGCAAACCTCCTTCGGTGCCTTCCAACAGCTCAGGCCAGCCCAGTTCTCACTGACTTGTGGATGGAACGTGTCACCTTCAGAGGAAGGGGGCAACATAAACCTTTGAAGGTGAGTTTGCTAAATGCTTGCATAGCGAGGCCCCTGCACCTCCCTTTGCTGAGACTGGGGGAGGCTGAATGGCACCAGTCCCTATCTCTCAGCCCCGCTCAACCCTGCTCAGCCCCATCCTTCTAGCTCAGTCCTGTGGGACCGCCCCATCCTTGGGCAGCCCAGCTACACCAGCAGGTCACCGAATGTGGATTGTACCCAGGTGGTGTCTACACAGATCAGAAGGTAGTTCAGATAATGGGATCCTTTGAAGCAGACGATGAAACATTCCACTCCAGACCTCAAACGCCCAGGTGGCTGCCTGCCCCGGGCATTCAGGCGTCACTGTGTGGCTCCCGCCCCACCTCCTTGAACCACCCATGGGAACAGCCTCTGCCTTCTCCTTGCTGAACTGCTATTTGCTCACTTTAAAAACAACTCCTCACTTTCTCTGTAGGCAAATAAATGGACTTAAAGAGAAAAGCTTCGATCACCCCATAATCGGAAAGCTGATATCACTTGCTGGAAGAGAAGGTGATGGCGAAAGTGAACACAGAGAAACAAAAGGTGTCACCCAAGTCTGGTTTCTGTCCTGCTGCCTGAGGAAGGTTTTAAATGGAAACCGTTGCCGGCTGTTGTGAAGGAAGTCCTGCCAACCTCACTCAGTGAGGTGTCAAAGACATCTCAGCACCCGTGGAGAGTTTCTCACTGGAGTTGGTGGAAGAATAGGAAAAAAAAAAAAAAAGGAGTGGTTTTCTTGCTGTTTCATATTATTTAATGCTGTGCCTACATCCATTCCGGGTCTTCCTAACCACTTGGCGGAAACCCCACATTAAGATGATAGGAAATGCTTGCACAGGGCTTGGGTACCTCCGAGGGCATTATATGCACTATCTCATTTGATCCTCATGGTAGATACGGTTATCAGTATCACATGGGGCACAGAGAAGTTAAGTAGCGCATCTGAGGTCACACAGCCAGTGAGTGGTGAAGCTGGGATTTGAACCCAGTTCTCTAGCTTGAGTCTGTGCTCCTAACCATGCAGCATGCTGCCGTCTGAGAAGCACAGGTTTACACCCATCAGGCCCTGGATAACTGCCCAGAGTCTCTGTACTAGAGTGAAAAATGTCCTCAGCCCACAATTTATGTCACTCCCCGGTACCTACGAATGTGACCTCTGGAAATAGGGTCCTTGCAGATGTGATCAAGTGAAGATGAAGTCATACTGGATTGGAGTGGGTCCCTATAAGGAGGAGGAAGTTTGGACAGAGACATGCAGGGAAAAGCCACGCGACCACAGAGGCAGAGATTAGAGTGTGGCAGCCATAGCTAAGGACTGCCAAGAATGCTGGCACCTACCAGAAGCCGGAAGGGGCCGGGAAGTATCCTCCCTGACAGCCTTCAGAGAGAGCGTGGCCCTGCCGCCACCCAGATGGTGAGGGAACACGATTCCTGTTGTTTTTAGCCACAAAGTTTAGGATGTTTTTTCCCAGCAGTGGCAGAAAACTAACAGTCTTCTTGGCCTGTGTTTGGGGGGACATGTCTCCCACAGGAACAAGTGCCCCCTGGGAAGGGGTCTGGAGTTAGCTGAACTGCAGGAAATCTGTTGTTTTTTCTTGGAAAAGCTGAATTTTCACCTTTCCCCATCTGCTCAGAGATCTTCAGGGACAGTCTTACCTTCCCATTGGCTTCTGTTGCTGTGTTACTTTGGCCAAGTGACTTAACCTCTCTGAATCCCATAGTGGATTTTGCAAGCAAATAGGCGGTATGAGTTTGTTCTCACACTGCTAGAAAGATATGCCTGAGACTGGGTAATTTATAAAGGAAAGAGGTTTAATTGACTCACCGTTCTGCATGGCTGGGGAGGACTCAGGAAACTTATAGTCATGGCAGAAGGCAAAGGGGAAGCATGACACCTTCCTCACAAGGCGGCAGGAAAGAGAATGAACGCAGTGGGAACTACCAAACACTTATGAAACCATCAGATCTCATGAGAACTCACTCACTCACTCTCACGAGAACAGCATGGGGGAAACCGCCCCCATGATTCAATGACCTCCACCTGGTCTCTCTCCTGACACGTGGGGATTATGGGGATTACAATTCAAGATGAGATTTTGGGTTAGGACGCAAAGCCTAACCGTATCATAGACCTAGAACACCTGCCCCAGGGAGGCAGCTGTTATATCTCCATGGATTAAGATTTCAGGCGCTTTTATGGAATTGCCAAATGTTTTCTTTAAGTTGGGCTAAGGATATGGTATCTAAAGCTTTTTTTTTTTTTTTTTTTTTTTTTGGTCTCATCATCATCTGAAATTCTCTTATTTATTGGTTTGTTTGTTTAGAGTCTGTCTAGATCCATGTTGGCTGATGGAGCTTTCTGTGATGATAGAAATATGGCTATCAGGCACTTGAAACGCGGCTGGTACCACTAAGGAACTGAATTTGTAATTTTATTTAATCCAAATGTAAATAGATACGTGGATTGGTTTCCTGTAGCTGGTGTAACAAATGATTTTAAAAGTAGTGGCTTAACACATTTTATTCTCTTATAGTTCTCAGGTCACAGGTCTGCAGTGGGTCACACCTCAAAGCAAGGTGTTGGCGAGGCTGCATTTATTCCTGGAGGCTCCAGGAGAGCCTCTGTTTCCTTGTCTTTTCCAGCTTCTAGAAATCTTCTGCATTCCTTGGCTTGTGGCCTCACATCATTCTGACATCTGCTTCCATGGTCACATCTCCTTCTCTGACTCTGACTCTCCTGCCTCCCTCTTATAACGATCCTTGTGATGACCTTGGGCCCACCCAGATCATCCAGGAACATCTTCTCCCATCTCAGATTCTTAATTTAATCTCATCTGTAGAGCCCCCTTTGCGGTATCAGGACACGTATTCACAGGTCCCAGGGCTTAGGACCTGGACATGCTGTGGGCCATGGTTCCATCTCCTGCTGCGTGGGGCTAGGGGCTACCGTATCCAACAGACAGATCCAGACTGGACTGTCATTTCCTAGGGAAACTGCTTCTGTCTTAATCGCCATTGTGCCCTGCGTCAGGCACACAGCAGGTGCTCAATTAATGTGTTCAATTAATGAAATTTGAACATTGTTTCTACAACATGTTTGCTGAACAACATGTTGGGTTTAAATTCTGAGTCTGAGCTAAATTTTGCAAATTGGAGACAGTTGTCATGCTGCCTTTAGCCTGGGCCTTGGGCGCTGGTTCTGTTCCATTGTGCTGTGTGACTTTAAGCGAGCCTCTGCGCCTCTCCAGGCATCAGCTTCCCCATCTGTACAAAGAGCCAGGAGGGAGGAAGCCAGACGCTGTGAACCACCTGCAAACAGCCTCGTGGGGGCAGAGAAAACTGGGACGCAGAAGCCATGGGGCTGGTCCATGGGCAAGGCCTTGAGGGAGGCGAGCAGTCCACCCCAAAACTAAAAGCATATTTCAGAAAAATGGTGTGGGAGACCAGGAGGGAGACCTTCTGAGCCATCTGGGGGAAAGAACTTGGGGGCCTGGACTGGGGTTAGAATCAGTGACTTCCAATGCTCTGCCGTCTGCCTGGATAGTTCTCCCGAGCCATCTCTGACTCTACACATCCTTCGAGACCCAGTTCAAATGGCCCTTTCTTAAGGAAACCTTCCTTGACTCCCCCAACCCACCTCTGACCCACAGGAAGAGCTCAGGGTCTCTGGGCCTCCACAGAAGCTGTGCCGCCCCCATCGCAGTCCAGAGATGTTAAATGGCTTGCCCCAAGTCACATATGCCAGTGAGTGGCAGATCTGGGATGTGAACCCAGGTGATCTGGCTCCAACATCTGTGCTCTTCCTGGGCTATCTATGTATGCACATTCACCACACGCACACATGCATACATGCACACAGCACACACACAAAACACATGCACATCCCTAATCACACACACAGACCTGCACATGAACACACACAGACACACACATTCATCCTAATACATATACCTGCACACACACATTCATCCTAATACACACATGTACCTGCACACACACATTCATCCTAATACACGCATGTACCTGCACACACACACTCATCCTAATACACACATATACCTACACACATACACTCATCCTAATACACACATGTACCTGCACACACACGCACACACACACACACTCATCCTAATACACACATGTACCTGCACACACACACTCATCCTAATACATGTGCCTGCATACACACACACACACACACACCCTAATACACACATATACCTACACACACACACATTCATCCCAATACACACATGTACCTGCACACACACATTCATCCTAATATACACATATACCTACACACATACACTCAACCTAATACACACATGTACCTGCACATGCACATGAGGTACACATCCTTAAAGACATGAATATACATGCACATGCATGCACATATCCATATTGCCCCACAGACACAACACACATGCATGTTCAGCTACACGCACCTATATGTACATGCACACACAGACACCTCTGCATTAACACAGACTCCGCCTCACACCCATTACAGCCACACCCCACACAGCCATGCATACACACACGGGCACACACTTGTGCATGCATATTCCTTCACACATTCACGTACACATGCATATATACATTCACCCCACACACATATACATATGTGCATGGCATATGACACATGGCATATTCATTCACACATCCTACACTTGCCCACACATCCATATACACACACGTATGCACACATGCACATAAGTACACATATATATACACATGACATATACACAAAACATACTTCTTTCTTGAGACAAGGTCTCACTTTGTTGCCCAGGCTGGAGTGCAGTGGCACAATCACAGCTCACCGCAGCCTCGACCTCCTGGGCTCAAGCGATCCTCCCACCTCAGCCTCCTGAGTAGTCAGGACTATAGGTGCACACCACCATGCCTGGCTAATTTAATTTTTGTAGAGTCTGGGTCTCACTGTGTTGCCCAGGTTGGTCTCAAACTCCTGGCCTCAAGCAATCCTCCTGCCTTGGCTTCCCAAAGCACTGGAATTACAGGTGTGAGACACTGTGCCTAGTTCCACACTCATATTCTTTTGTACATGTGACCACGTGACACATATGTATGCATATATGTGCACACACACATCTAGACCAGATGCTGGCCTCCTAGCATAAGCTTATTCACTTGCACACACACATATCTACTGGCCCAGCACACACACACACCCACAGGTGTGCACACACAGACGTGTGTGAAGACCACTCATGCACACACCTTGTGTAGGGGCTATACCTAAATGTAAAATCTGCGGAAACACCACTGGAGCAGCATGCAGAGGCACATAAAACATGTGTGTGTCCAAATATTCACATGTACTATGCACTCAGTCACAAACAGAAAACCATGGAACTGCAATATGTGAACCAGGAAATCTCCTCATTCTCTTTTCCGCTCTGCATGCCCAGATATGCATGTGCACACACAAGACATGCCCAGGTCCTTCTGCTCCCACTGCCTGTCCCCATGCCCTCCTTCCCCACCCTCTCCTCTATGCACTCAGTGTATTGGTGAGGCCTAGGGGCAGACAGCAACGCCCTCTGGTCCTGGATGACCTCAAGGAAGAGGAACGGAGCAGCTGCCTGGCCTCGCCTGCTGGGAAGGGGGACAGCGGGCAGCACAGTGGGAGTTCTGGGAGGACAGCGGATTCCAACCCCAGCCCTGGGCTCGACCCCACCTGGCCTGACCCTGGACACCCTGATCACACTCTTCCTAACGCTTGCCTACCATGCTGGGTGCTGGGGCCAGATGCAGACCCAACACACTCCAAAGTATGCAGAGGAGACCCGGAAGCTGGGGAAGAGTATAGGATCCTTTGCTTCACCCTGAAGCCCCCCGTCTGGCCGTGCTGAGCAGACAGGAAGATGACAGCACAGTGTAGGCTGGTGGGGGGACGCCTGCCCGTCCAGCCTCCTACGCAGCAGATGGCCAGCCATCTGCAGGCCCCCTCCTCCTCCTCTCTCCCTCCCTCCTCCCAGCGTGGCCAGGCCTGGTGCTGGGGCGAGGCTGCTCGAGGCTGGCAGAGCGTGTTGGAGCCATGTGCTGCCTGGCGGGCAGGCAGGCGGGCAGGCAGGCGGGCAGGCAGTCAGGCAGGCTGGGAGGCTGCTGCTCCGAGAAAGGCATCCAAACACACAGGCAGGCACAGCCTTCTGCGCTGCCCCACCCCTCTCCCCATACTGTGTGCACCTCTGTTCCGGGATATTCTGGGGCTTCAGGAACAGAACAGTCCTTCATCCCAACAGTCATTCATTCAACAAACACTAAGTGCTTACTAAGTGCTAGGTACTGGAGATACAGGAATGAACAAACAAATATTTGTTGAGCACCTACTATGGGCCAGACACATTTTCGAGAATGATTGATACAGCTGTGAGCTAAAGGAATATACATTAGATGCCTGCCCTGTGTCAGGCACTAGGCTGATGACAGCAGTGACAGGATAAATGCTTAGTGAGCACCTACTGCATGCCAGGAGCTGGTCTGGGCACTGGGAATACAGCAGTGAACAAATTATTTGTTGAGCACCTACTGTGTGCCACACACATTTCTAGGTCCAGAGGCTAGAAGAGCAAGCAATAGCATTATTTATTGCACACCTACTATGCACCAGGCTGTATGCTTTCTGGGCACTGGGGATAGAGCAGTGAATTTATTGAGCACCTACTGTACGCCAGACACATTTGTAGGCACTGGGGATAGAACAGTGAAAAAAATAACTATTTGTTAAGTACCTACTGTATGCCAGGCCCTGGGTGGTGACCAAGAAAGTCACTGTCCCCATCCTCTCTCAGTCTCCTGGGTGAGCAGCAGTGACTACCTGATGCCTCAGGCAGAACTAAGGCTGGGAGGGGAAGGATAGTGGCATTCTTACTGGCTTGATTATTTTAGACGGGTGCAGTCAGGGAAGGCCCCTCTGAGGAGGTGTCTTGGAGCAGAGACCTGGGTGAAATGAGGAGGCCACCCTGAGGATACTGGGGAGGAAGGATGCTCCTGGCAGCGGGAACAGCCAGGGTGAAGTTTCCAAAGGGAGAAAGTGCTTGGTGTGCCCTAAACGGCCCAGAGGCCCCTGCCAGGGGAAGGGGAGGAAACTGGTGGGAGATGAGGGGTGGGGTAGGACCCTGGTGAGTCATCTGGGAAAACTGAGGCCTGGGAGGAGGCCCCAAGGGTTGCCAGTGGAGTGTGGGGGGTACCATGAGCATGTAATTATGACAATGCCCTCGGGTACAGGAAGCTTTCCCTGGGCCCAACCTCTGCCGAAGGGGGTATCAGCATTTGACCCACTGACCCTGGGATGCCAACCCCGTAATGATGCCCATTTCACAGGCAGGAAGACAGGACATGGAGGTCAGCTCAGATGAGAAAGCAAGAACTGGGGCCTGCCTCTGGTTGGGTGCTCCTGATCCATCCAAGGGCAGGCCAGGGAGACAGGTTCTCTCAGCCCACGCGGGCACCACCACCGTGTCCCCACCAGGCCACGGACAGCTGGGCTCCCCGTTAGCTCCAACTGAGCGGTGGCTTCTGAAGGCAATGTCCCCGGCCGACCCTCTGCTGGCGCCTGAAGCTGTCAGCCTTGATTCCCGGCGGGCTTAGTCACCCCATACAAGTGACATTTATTTATTCCCTCACACGGGAGCGTGGAGAGAATTAATTATTTAGCACCGAGGAAGCACTTTGAACATGAAAGTGCTGAGGAGGGCCTGACATTACAGAGAATAATGTTCCCTCCTCGCTACGCCCGCGGCTCCGGATGGCAGAGCCATCAACCCCCAGGGTCCCACGATGGGGGCGGAACCCCCACCAACCCGTTGTGCCAGGAGGCGGGGGAAAAAGGCTCTGAACTTAGAAATTTCCCTTCTGTAAAAGGAGGGAAGATAGTGAAGGAAAGAGGGAGGGAGGGAGGCAGGGAGCCGCGGAGAGGGAGGAAGGGAGGAAGAAAAGGAAAGGATACAAGAAAGGAGGAAGATTTCACGCACATCTTCCAGCCACTGCACACGGGGGAGCTGGAGGCAGAGCAGAACTGAGTCACAAGGACATCATTATGGCTCAAAAAGCATTTTCTCTCCGCTATTTCCCAAGGTCTTCAAAACACAGGGGGGCTGTCAGCACAGGCCCATCTCACAACAAGGAAACTGAGGCTCAGAGAAGAGCAGCACCTTGCTTGACGTTGTACAGTTTGACCACAGTAGCTGGGAACTAAATCTGTGTGTGCGCTTGTGTGTATATGTGTGCATGTGTGTGTGCGTGTGTGTGTGTGCGGGCATGTGTGTGCGTGTGTGTGTGGGTATTTGTGTATGTGTGAGTGTGTGTGCAGGCGTGTGTGTGTGTGTGTGCAGGTGTGTGTGTGCAGGCCTGTGTGTGCATGTGTGTATGTGCGCATGCACACCTGTGTGTCGGGGTAGCCCTGTCTGAATGCAGCTGCCAAGGTCCTCGCCTATGGCAGGACATGTCCCCAGGCCCCTGCTCCCCAGGCACCGGAATCCCCAGGGTGCATGACAATGGCCACACCACAGCAGCGGCCGGCAGAGACCCTGGGGTCAGCCCTGGACGCTGAGCCTCTCTCCCTCCTACCGATCCGAGGATTCCCACGTTGGGGCTTCCCCCAGCCTGCCCGCCACCTCGGGGCAGAGGCAGGGAGGAGAGATCTGGGTGGGGTGGGGAGCAAGGGATAGGGGGAATAAGAAACAGTCTGGCAGGGAGTTGGAAGTTCAAAGTTTGATTTGACTCCATATTTACCCAAAGGAAATCCATCAGGCTGGAAATAGACAGCTGGAGCCAGAAGCGCCGAGTTTGCCGTCCCTGCAGGTTCCACGGTCTCTGCTCCTCTCTTCAGAGAGAAAAAGGCTGGCGGACGCGCTCAAGCCCCGTCTAAGTCAGAACCAGGACACCCCAGCAGAAGAGGAGACATGGACGTCACGGGGGTGTCTCCGTGCTTCCTCCTGCCCTGCAGCCCCAGCTACATCTGATCCGCCTCCACTCACCCCGGTGGCCAGAACCATGCCTGCATTCAATAGGCGCCCAATGCATGCTCAGGGGACCTGAATGTTATCTGAGGGCCCCTGTAAAATGAAATGGAGAAGAACTGGGGGAAGCAGAGGCCTTGCTTAGGCAGGTACATAACCTCTGGTGCCTCCGTTTCCCTATCTGTAAAATAGAAGCAAAAGTGATGGAACCGCATTATAGACGGAAGTAGCCTAGCGCTTATTCCCAAGGGGCTTTAAACAGCACCTGGCCTGTGTTAAGTACTTGTTCAGTCCAAGCTATCATCAGGGATCAACACTGGGCATATCCCCTGACAGATGCTTGATCTTCACAGCAACCTACGTGCAGGTCCTTGTGAGCCCATTGTACTTATTTAAGAGACAGGGTCTCACTCTGTCACCCAGGCTGGAGTGCGGTGGCATGATCACGGCACTGCAGTCTTGACCTTCTGGGCTCAAGCGATCCTCCCACCTCAGTCTCCCAAGTACCTGGGACTACAGGCACACACCACCACGCCCGGCTAACGTTTTTATAATTTGTAGAGACTGGGTCTTGCTATGTTGCTCAGGCTGGTCTCAAACTCCTGGCCTCACGCAATCCTCCTGCCTCAGCCTCCCAAAGCTGTTTTGTTATTATTACCGTTCAGATGATGACACTGAGGCCCAGATAAATAAAGTAACTTGCTCAAGGCCACCCAGCTAGAAAGTGCCTGGGCTGGATTCAAGCCTGTCACCCCGCCCCTGCCTCCTGGACAGATAAATGGCTTAGACAAGAGGGCAGGGGGCTCCCTGGTGGGAGGGGGCTGACCTCGAGGACCCCCAGTTCAGACTGTGGGAGTCTCTTGATGCTAATCAGGCCCCCGGGGGTGGCCTTGAGGCTTCCCTGCACGGCCGCCCTCAGAGAGCATAACTGAATGCTGTGTGCTTTGAACCAGAAAATGCTCCCGGCTATAAATTAGGGGACCGCCCATGGGCACAAGGCCCTGCGGCCACCTCCGCTGCCCTGGGCCAGGACGGTGGAGGCCCCCCAGGCTCCCTGGACAGCTGGGAAGCCCACTAGAGGCTGCTGCCATGGCGACGGTGCCGGCTGCCCTCACTCTGCGTGGGCCACATCCTGCCTCTCCCGGGACGAAGTGGACTGGGGCTCAGCCAGCCGCCTCTCCCTCCTCCTCCTCCCTCCCCTGGGGTCATCTGGGGGTCCCAAGGGCTGCCCGCCCATCTGCAACCCGGCGGGGCAAAGCCAGCTCAAAGACGCCCCTCTCTTAATAATGACGAGCATTGAGCACTTAGCCCCTTACGAGTATTGGTGGCTTAACTCACAATAGGTGAAAAGACTGAGGCCCACAGAGGCAGCATTGCTTGCCCAGGGTCACCGGACTAGGCAAGAGCAAAGATGGGGTTCCAAGCTGAGGTTTCTGACCCCAGAGCTCCATTGCAGAGTACAGTGCAATGGCAAAGACATGACCTCAGGAGCAAGACAAGCTGTGTGACCCTGGACAAGTTACTCAGCCTCTCTGGGCTTGGGCGTCCCCTTGGGCAAAATGGGATAAGAGTGCCTGCTTCCTAGGGTCCTCAGGAGGATTCCATCTGTTAATGCATGTACAACACTCATAGCAGGAACATACACCGAGCAGCTGCTGGGTCTTGGCCTCACTGTCTCCCAGAAACGGGTCCTGGGATGAGGTTTGTAGACACATGCTTCAGGGCAGGCTGCACAGGGGAGATGGGACAGGGCAGGGAAGGAAGCCAAACCCAGGTGTCACTCAAGCCAACGTCCCAGCCTCAGCCAGATCTGGGTCTGAGGAACACCCAGTTTGTCCTGCCCCAAGGCAAGGGCTCAGACTCACAGTGGTCACCCAGGGGCTGCCCCAGGGAATGATAGCCGCCAGGCGGGTCAGCTGCCTGGACATGGGGCCAAAGCACCGCCAGCAGCCTGGGAGCAGTGCCCAGAAGCGAGGTGAACGTACAGGCAGTTAGGAGCGAACTGGAGAGAAGGGACACAGAAGCGTCATTGAGAGGCCCGGGGCACGCGGGGGCGGAATCCTGACAGTAAGCCTCACACTGCCCGAGTTCCAGGTTGTTATTTTAGGGTTTACTGCCTACAAACTTCAACTCTGCAACAAACCCATCTGACCAGTGGAGTTGCCCTTGTTTTACACATGGAAGGTCAGTGTTTGGCCAAAGCGACAGGGCTTGGGGCAGGGAGCCAAATCTCTAGGCTCCAGGTCAGTTTTCCACTGCCCCTGTGGCCGGGGCGTGGTGGCTGCGTGCAGGACCCGTAGGAGAGGGTTCTGACTTGCACAGGAGGCCATGAGTGGCTCGAGGGCCTGGAGCACCCGGAGCAGGTTGTAGCAGTCAGGATGCCTTGGGTAGCAAGTTAGAGAAAAATCCCAATTCCAACAGCTTTCATGATGAACGTGGATTCTCCCCCGTGACAGGAGGTCCCGGAGCAAAGGCGCTGCATAGCTGGGTGACTCAGCAGCTCATTGGTGGCCTCTGCACCAGGTGCTTCCTCCTCTCTCTCCTGCCACCCCTCAGTGTTGGGACTCCCTTCATGGCCCCAAGATGGCTGCAGCAGATCCGGTCATCACATCCCAACAGGACAGAGTGCAGCCAAAGATAAGGCAGCCATCTCTTCCCCACTTTTTGTTTTTTGTTTGTTTGTCTGTTACTTTTGTTTTTGAGACAGTCTTACTCTGTCACCCAGCTGGAGGGCAGTGACTCGATCTCGGCTCATGGCAACCTCTGCCTCCTCAGCCTCCCTGCCTTCTCCTGCCTCAGCCTCCTGAGTAGCTAGGATTGCAGACGTTCACCACCATGCCCAGCTAATTTTTATATTTTTAGTAGAGATGGGGTTTCACCATGTTGCCCAGACTGGTCTCGAACTTCTGACCTCAGGCAATCTGCCCACCTCAACCTCCCAAAGTGCTGGGATTACAGGCGTGAGCCCCCGCACCTGACCTGGTTCTCTCTTTTTGAAAAGCAGGTAGGCTGGGCATGGTGGCTCAGACCTGTAATCCCAGCATTTTGGGAGGCCAAGAAGGATGGAGTGCTTGAACCTGGAAGTTCAAGATCAACCTGGGCAACATGGCAAAAACCGTCTCTACCAAAAGCAATATAAAAATTAGCCAAGAATGGTGACACATACCTGTAGTCCCAGCTACTCAGGAGACCCGATCTAGAAAAAAATAAATAGGTAACAGCAGGTAAGCATTCCCTCTAACTCCCCCAGCGCAGTCCCCTCCACACTGCACTGGCTAGGGTTAGGCCACATGAATACCTAGGAAGGGGCATGGGGTGGCCATGACTGGCTTAGCCCAGGGTCAGCAAATGGTGGCTCACGGGCCCCAAGCCTGTTTTTGTAAATAAAGATTTATTGGTGCCCAGCCACATCCTTTTTTTTTTTTTGAGACTGAGTCTTGCTCTGTCACCCAGGCTGGCATGCAGTGGCACAATCTTGGCTCACTGCAACCTCTGCCTCCTATGTTCAAGCGATTCTCCTGCCTCAGCCTCCTGAGTGGCTGGGATTGCAGACACAAACCACCATGCCCAGCTAATTTTTAAATTTTTTGTAGAGATGAGGATCTTGCTGTGTTGCCAAGGCTGGTCTTGAACTCCTGGGCTCAAGCGATCCTCCTGCCTCAGCCTCCCAACCATATTGTCTGTGGTTGCTTTTGTGTGACAGAAGCAGAGCTGAGGAGTGACCGCAGAGACTGCCCAAAAAGCCTAGAAGAATGACTTGACCCTTTACAGAGAAAAAGTTTGCTGACCCCTGGCTAGACTAACCGGGATCTACCCCTGACCTGGATTGAGTCATTTCCCCCGAGGGATGAATGAACACTATGACAGTCTCTGAGCCCTGTAGAAGTGGGGGCAGGGGCTGGCCTGGCCACTACCAGTCATCCTTCAAAGCTTTACTACTCAAAGCGTGGCCCCCAGGCCAGCAGCATCTGCCCCACATGGCCGCCGGGTCTTGGTTCCCACCCCAGCCCTATGAAATCAGAACCTGCATCCTAACCAGACCCCCAGGGAACGTTACCCGGTTAGTGCAGCGCGTTAGCTTCTCGGGTTGTTGTAACCAGTTACCACGAACCGGGTGGCTTAAAACCACAGGTCTGGAGGCCAGCAGGCTGCATTCCAGGTGCCAGCAGGGCCCCGCTGCCTCCAAAGACTCTGGGGCAGGATTCTTCCCTGCCCCTTACAGCTCCTGGTGGTTCTTGCGACCCTTGGCCTTCCTAGCTTTACAGATGGGTCACTCCAGCCTCGCCTCTGCCTCCATGTAGTCTCTGCGTGTCTCCCCGTTTCCTATGCGGGCTTCAGTCATCTTGGAGTCCACCCTAATGACCTCATCTCAGCTTGATCACATCTGCAAAGATCCTATTTCCAAATAAAGTCACATCCACAGCTGCCAGGGGTTAGGACCCGAACATGTGTTTTGGGGAAACATGACCCCACCTGTGACATGTGAGTAGTCCCACCGCACACTACACATGGGTGAACTGGGACACACGTGCTTGTGCTTTTGGGGAGGACAGGGCTGGCGGAGGGGCAGCTCCAGCTTCCCTGCCTTCTCAGGCTCCCAGAGCTGCCGTCCTGGGAAACAGCACGCTGGAAGCTTCGTGAACATAGCTGGCCCAAGGCTGGCTCAGGGAGGCCATCTCTACCCCTCACCTCCCACCAGGCCTGAGCTGCTCCTGGGGACTCCCGGGCTGAACCGTGAGTGTCCTCAGCAGGTCTGGCACTGGGTGAGGCGTGCCCCTCTGCACTGGCACCCTGAGAGGGCTTGCCTTCTAACATTCGGTACCCTGAGCCAAGCGCTGGGACTCAGCCCACTTCTCATCTCCAAACCCTGCTCCGGGCTTCTGCTCCCCAGCTGTGGCCAAGTGACAGGTGGGCCCAGCCCCTGCACTGACTGCATGACCAGAAGCACCGCCTTCTCAGTGAAATTGAAAATGCCCAGCAAGTGCACCCTGAGCAAACCTCTTTGCTTTGCACGTACCTGGTGCTTAAAACTCACGTGCTCAATATACGAGGAAGTAAATGCCAGAATCCAGATTCCCTATAGCGACTGACAAGGCCCAGCGTGATCTAGCCTGCCCTCCTTACCAACCTCATTCCCGCTGTTTACCTCCTAAACCTCTAGTTTCCAGTTCCATGTCAAGCCTACTACAGGGCCTTTGCACCTGCCGTGCCCTCTGCTGGAAGGCTCCTCCCCACAGACATGCCCATGGCTGGTTCTCTTACTTGATTTACATTCCTGTGCAGGTGATGTTACCTCTTCAGAGGTAAACCCCACCCCCTCACCCCTTCACTTTCTATCCAATCAATTTTAACATCTGTGTAGAACACTCACAACTGCCTCCAATCCTCATGTTCATTTATTTATCTACCTGCCACGTCCTGAGTGTGTGGAATGGTGCCGGGCACACAGTAGGTGTGCGGTGAAAACATGCTACTGAACTGAGACAGTTCCCTTCTCACCCCCAATCGGCTGAGCTCTTAGTAAACACTCAGGAGCCTCCAGGCCCCTGTATTAAAGGCCTGGCCAGGCTCGCCCTGCTGCGGAATTTTCCAGATGGGGCTCTTTCTTTGTGTGTCAACAGAGTGCTTAATCTCTGCTCATCATGCCAGGCAGGAAGGAGCGTGCTTCACTGAGGAACTTCTGTCTCAGCCACCAGGTAACGTGAGTGGGGCCTCGGGTGGGGGGCAGCATGTCTCCCCACCCCGGCCTTGATAAATGTCCAGGGGCCCTTCTAGCCTCCGCCAGGCAGCTGCCTCTGACCACAGCCTCCGCCGCAGAGCTGAGCTACCCACGTGTGCTCACTCCGAAACTGCAAGCCGGCCCCTGAGGGGGTGTGTGAGGGGTCAGGGTCTTAAAAACTTCCTGCATATTTTCCCTTTAGAAATAGCATCCTTAACTTTCTTTTTTTTTACTTGTTAAAAATGTACTCATGTAATCCACATGCACTAGCTGTGAGAAATTCCATAACATCTTTTGGAAAGAGATCCTCACCCCCTGAGGCTGTCCCCATGGCACAGATGATAAGCACAGTGAACGAGGCTGGGCGCCTGTACTTCACAAACTTTGTGGGGTCCACAGCAACCCTCTAAGGCTTTTACTTTTATCATCCCCATTCCACAGACAGGGAAACTGAGGCTCAGAGAGGGACAGGGCCAGCAGCCAGCACATGTTGGAGGGAGGTCAAGCCGCTGTGGCTTGGATCAAAGTCGTCACAGGACTACTATGCCATATCCCACCTCTTTGTAGAAGAGTTCTTGATCTCATTTTTAAATGTTTGTGTTGCTATTTCAGTTTTGGACCATTTTCTGTGTATTGTTCTGTGACTTGCTTTTTTCATTTAACATGTCTGAGACATCAATTCATGCTGGACACACAGAGGTCACCTCATTCTTTTTTTTTTTTTTCTTTTGAGATGGAGTTGTGCTCTGTCACCCAGGCTGGAATGCAATGACAGGATCTCAGCTCACTGCAACCTCTGTTTCCTGGGTTCAAGCAATTCTCCTGCCTTAGCCTCCTGAGTAGCTGGGATTACAGGCACACGCCACCATGCCTGGCTAATTTTCGTATTTTTGGTAGAGACAGGGTTCCCCGTATTGGCCAGGCTGGTCTCGAACTTTTGATCTCAAGTGATCCACCCGCCTTAGCCTTCCACAGTGCTGGGATGACAGGCGTGGTCAGTCACCTCAATCTTTTTAACACCTGTTTCCTCACCTCTGACACACAGCATAGAGCCATTATAATTGTTGGAGTCAAAACGGTTCACGCCTGATCATCTTGCATTCTCCGGACATAATTCATTTTAATGTGCACTACAGTCTATATGTGATGCAGTGAGCACTTTTGGGAAAACCAGTCAGACCTGGGCTGGTTGGTCAGGAGAAGGTCTGAAGTGCCCTGTCTGGCCAAGTCTGAGATTGTGGTGGTAGAGAGAGTGAAAGCAGGCTCCAGCACCGAGGTCCAGAATGTTCCCAGCTCCGACGCCATGAAGGTAAAGCACTTCTTTCTTTGGGCGTCTGCAGATCCAAGGACTCCAGAGTATCAAACCTTCAAAGCACTGTGGCTCATTCCCTGAACAATGGTGCCAGGTAATTCACAAAGCAACCCTCTGCACACCAAAGTTTGCTGCAGTCCCCGAAGCAAGTCCTACTCAGGGTCTCCCCAGAGCAGATGAAGAAAAGCCAGGCCTCTCCCTACTTCAGGCAGTGGATGCTTTTTGGGGGGCTGGCATAAAGGGAGTAGGGAGGGCATGAGTTGTCACAAAGTCAAAATGAAACTGCTAACAACACAGCTCCGTCTCCCAAGAGTGACTCACCCGGTGAAAACCGGAATATTGTTCCAAGTGTCAAAATCTGCAGAACAGCCTCCAGGATCTGGGTCTCATCCAGCTTAAATGAGCCAAAACATTCCTGCATCTTCCTGGGGTTCCTGGTGAAGGGCGTATTGTCTTTTCCCTTTAGCCCTTGTTTTGGAAAGCTCTGAAGAGGCACCCAGGAGGTCAGCAGACAGCAGCCTAGCCGCTTCTTCTCCAGGACAGCACTGGGACGGCTTTGAAATGCCTCCCACCGCTTGCCTTCTGCAATCCCCAAACCTATGCTGCTGGCATGCTGGCTGCCACAGAGCGTGGAGAACACCAGGACCCTGGTGGGAGGCAGAAAAAACGCTGCTTAGGAGAATCATCACCCCTCCTCGCGCTGGAGGGCCAGGCACGGCAGAGTTTATCATCGTTAGGAGCGAGTTAACTTCGAACAGGGGAGAAATGCTTTTAGAGTAATTGTATTAGCCCTGGATTCCGGAATGCCTTTTCCATTCTTTTAAGGAACAATCTGTGCAACCTTGTGCCCTCTGTAGAGAGGGGAGACTGACGGGTTTGTAGGTGGAGAAAAGGGTGAGACACTTTTAGCTCCCAGTTTTATTCATGAGAAAATTTGCCAGGTGATCCTGGAGCGTGACAGGTTGTCTTGTGCAGTTTGCCAGGGCTCCGTGGTGCTCCTGGGTACACTCTGGGTGCATATGTGAATCCACAGTGAGCCACATGCAAAGCAGGACAGTTGGACCTGGGTCAGTCTTTAGCGCTGATGGGGACTGAGAGAACAGGGAGGGGAATGACAGCAGCTAACATTTATCTAATGCTTCCTGTGAGCTGGATGAGGTCCTGAGCACTTTGTGTGTATAACATTTAACTTGGATAATAACCCAACAAGGGAAGTACTAACATGATCTCCATTTTACAGACAGGGAAGGCGAGGCACAGAAAGGTTAAGTAACTTGCCCAAGGTCACACAGTTAGAAAATTGCCCGCCTAGGGCACCCCAGCTCCGTGGCAGTGAAATGATTGCAGTCGTGATAGTCAGGATGACATCACTCCCTATCCTTGTCTGATGAGTCCCCGTGGGGGATCTTGGAAGGCTTCTAACAGGAAGTGGAGACAGACTCCAAGGTGAGGTTTTCCTTGAAGGAAGCGTGGGATTCTAACTAGCAACTGGGGCAGAAACAGCATTCAGTGTGGCAGGATGGGCGGGTATGGAGGCTGGGAGGAGGGAAAGGGGCTGCTGGTGAGAAAACTGTGGAGCCAGAGCTTGGTGTGGGTGAAAACGCAAGCATACAGTCAGTGTTCAATAAATGGCAGCTTGGACATTATGGAGTCCAGGAGGCAGTATCTCGGCCGCTCCTTCCTGGCTGGGATCCAGCATCCAGCACCCTCAGTGATTCCCAGGAGCCATGGCCCAACCCCAGGGCAGGGTCCTGATTGGTCTAAGATGATCACACCCCTAACCAGAGATTGGTCTAGTCATGGTCATGTGACATAGTTTGACCAACTGCTGGCAAAAATCTAGGAATGCTTTTTCTCACCCTCAAAAAGCAGCTCTCCTTCCAAGAAGGCCCTTGTGTGAGTTAGCTATTGCTGTGTAACAAAATGCCCCACACTTAGCCTCTGGGAACGATGATGTATTTTCTCAGCTTCTGTGGGTCTGGAATCTCAGGGAGGCACTTCCTGGGAAGTTCTAGCACAGGGTCTCCCACGAAGTCTCCAGCAGTGGAAAGGTCAGCTCGGGTTCCTGTCATCCGACGGTTCCTGTTCAGCCTTTCTCCCTCCATCTGAAAGGCTTCCGAGGTTGGCTCACCCAGTCCCAGCCTGCGGGGCACAGAACCTTGGCTTTTTCCTGACACACGAGTTCCAGCTCAAACATCACCGCCTCTGAGAAGCCTTCCGAGATCATCTTATAAAAAGTGGCCCCCTCCGTGTCCTGCCAGTGAGTCTGCACCCTGTCCCCACCCGCCTTACTGCTTCCGGGCCTGAGGTTCTCTCTCTACTGTTTGCCTTTTTTCCCCTCCTTCTATAATTTACGTCTCTGTTGGTCTCCCTACCCCCTCACTGAAATGTACACTCCGTGACAGTCCCGACATTGCCTGTCTTGTCGTCTGCTAGATTTCCCAGAGTTTAGCATAGTGCCTGTATATAGTAGGTGCTCAATTAAAGATATGTCTATATTGAATGAATGCATGAATGAATAAATGAATGAGTGGATATTCAGCAGCTGTAGAAGTGGTCTAGGACATCAGGCAACCCTGAAGAACCAAGGAAGAGGTTAATAACTCTGACACTGTGTGTGTGTGTGTGTGTGTGTGTGTATCTGTCTTTCTCCTGTCTCTTCCTCTCTACCCCATCTCTCTGTCTTTCCTGTCTCTTTCTGTCCCTCCGTGACACCCCCTGCCATCAGCCTTCCTGCTGCAGCACACACACCCTCTTCCTCCAGCTGCCTGCATCCAGGTCTCCTCCCTAAGTCTCACTTTCAAAGCCCCCAGATTCAACCTTCTCTGCTTAGCTTCCAGACTGGCTTCTCCAGCCCCACCCCCACCTCCTCCATCCTGTGCCTGCCAGCTCTGGGAGGTCACCTGCAGAACAAAAATGACAAGGGATTGGGAGTCAGGCAGATCTGGCCTGTGTTGAGGACTTCCCAGTCATATGACCTCAGGGAAGTCACCTCCCTGTTCTGAGCCCCAGTTTCCTCATCTGTACAATAGCGCAGTGAGACCACTCAGCCTAAAGAGTGCATCACCTCCCTGACCGTGAACATGGGGTTACTTTAGGGATAGAGGGACGCCGGGGCTGCCTGTGACAATCCCCGCACCTCCCATCCCCCGGAAGCCCACAGTGACTTCAGTTCTCTCGAGTTTGCCGGGCAGCCGCCCTCCTCTGCAGTTCCTCCCCAGAGAGTGTGGATGCTTAAATGGCCAATATTTCCCCTGGCTCAGCACAAAGCACCGTCACTGCAGGGCAGCCAGGAAGGGCTGTTAGCTTAATTGGGTTCTTTTTCATCTCCACATCAGCTGTTAAGCAGCTCAGCTCATGCAGGGGAAACTGCCTCTCGACTGCCCAGTGCTGGCGTGGGGCTTGGAGGAGTCATTAAGAAACAGCAAGAATGTGGCCCCATTGCACACCCTCCAGAGGCCAAACTCTTAAAGTACCCCCTCTCCCAGCTCAAAGCCAGCAATAGCTCTGTATTCCCACCCCAGGCATCGATCCAGAGCCCCTCCTCCTCCCTCTATGTGCCGAAGGGTTCCCTCAACAGGACCCCACCCCCCGTTTCCTCCCAGAGCTCTCCTTTCTATTTGAGGAAGAGGATTTTTTTTCGAAAGTCCTCCTGATGTGCTGGAGGTAGGGGAATGGTTACTTTCAAACGCATTGGTAACTGCGTCTGCTTCCTAAGGGAAGTGACATAACTCATTCCAATGGGAACATGAATTCCTACATCATCCCCCTCTAGTAACAACAAATATAACAAGACAGGTATGGTGCTGAGTGTTTTCCACAAATGCTCTCAAGTAAGCCTCAGGGCAACCCTAAGAAAAAGGCATTAGCCGCATTCCCATTTTACAGACCAGGTTACAGAGGCACAGAGAGGGTGAGTAATGTGCTTGAGGTCACACAGCCAGTGAAGGGAGGGGCTGCCATTGGAACTCAGACCTTCTGGCTCGGCTCCCTGAGCCTGCTCACAAAGGGGAAGGGAAAAGTGGACAAGGCCCAAAGCCAGTTCCTCTGTGAGGCCAGGGCATGCGGAAGGAACAGGGGCCATCTCCTCAGCAGGACACCATAATAAGGCTTTGGAAATGTGAGGGGAGCCCAAGCTTGGGAGGGGCCTGGATAGGAAAGTTTGGGAAGTAGAGTTTCCTGGAGAGGCTGAGAGGAAGGAACTGGAAAACAGGAAAGTTGGAGAATCTAAAAAAAAAAAAAAGGCGGAGCAGTGTGGTGCTGTGAAACCACTCCATTCTCCCCAAATTTTAACAAAGTCTGATGCACCCAGAAATGATCCAGGCTAGGGGAGGGGGAAGAGGAATGACAGAGCGGTGGGTAGCCAGAGATGAAAACCCAACTTTTAGAATTTTATCATTTTGGGCCGGGCATGGTGGCTCATGCGTGTAATCCCAGCACTTTGGGAGGCCAGGCAGGTGGATCACCTGAGGTCAGGAGTTCAAGACCAGCCTGGCCAATGTGGTGAAACCCCATCTCTACTAAAAATACAAAAATTAGCCAGGCATGGTGGCACGCACCTGTAATTCCAGCTACTTGGAAGGCTGAGGCATGAGGATCGCTTGAACCCGGGAGTAGGCAGAGGCTGCAGTGAGCCGAGATCACACCACTTCATTCCAGCCTGGACGACAGAGCAAGACCACATCTGAAAAAAAAAAAAGAAAGAAAGAAATTTGTCATTTTGTATAACTAAAAAGTCTGGGGGGACTTCAAGCATGGCTTGATTCAGGGGCTCAATGAACACCACCATCAGTCCTTCTGTATCTTGGTGCTGCTTTCCTCTAGGCTGGATTGTCTCAGGCAGGTCTGGGCACATCCCACCAGCACAGCAAATCTGCCAAAAGAGACCTTCTTTCCCAAGTGGTTCCAGCAAAAGTCTCAGGGAAGGTTCTCATTGGCCTGGCCTGGTCACATGACTATCCCTGAACCAATTACCATGGTGATGGGGCAGAGTCTGCCCCACCCAAACTACATGGGTGAAGAGAAGGCAAGAATTCTTCCCCAAAGGGACATGCAAGGGGGACTTTCCTCCCAGAAGGAAAGAGCCTGGACAAGGAGGGCCTCAGACATCTGCTGCAGGGCTGAGTTCCCTGTCTGGGGCCATGAGGTGAGGAGAAGGGAGGAAAGCACAGTTGTAGGACAGAGTCCACCAGTGAGGCTGGGAGGTTCTGAGCCAGAGCTCAACACCTCAAAGGATGAAGCTGCACTGCCCCAGCTGCCCATGCTCACCTGGAACTATACAGAAATCCTGCCCAGGGCACTGGGCTATCTGCAGAATGGGCAAGAAGAGAGATGCCTAGAAAGCAGAGAACAGAGGCTGAATAGTAACCTGCCTCAGCTTCCCTTTCTGTAAGATGGGCTCAAAAACAGCACCAAGCTCACAGGGCTGTGAAGAGGAAAGGGGTAGATAGCTATAAAGCGCTCAGGACGGTGACATAGGAAACACGCAATGGACATCTAATTCTTTGCCAACCCGACCACACAGAACTGCCATGATCCCACTGCTGTACTTCTGCCTAAGCCTCTTCCTCTGCCACCTTCTCAGCCACATTTGGTCCTCCTCCGTGAAGCCTTCCTGGAATTCCCAGTGCACTCTGGCCAGACCCCTAGAGCCCCACAGCCCTGGATGTGAGCCCTGGCTCTGCTCCTCCACCCTGAGAAGGTGGCTTCACCTCTCTGAGCCAACTTTCTCTTCTGGAAAATGTGGATAATTAAAAGCATCTGGGCGGGTACTAGTGCACCCCGAGCAACACCGAGAGGCTGTGGTTTCTCTGGAGCTGGGGTCCCTTCCCTGGCATCTCTCAGTGCCTTGGGGAAACCCTGTCTATGATGCCGAAAGACTCAGATTGGAGTACTCAAGATTCAGAGTGGGCCCAAGGTCTCCCCCAATCGGCTGTGTGACACTGAGTAAGTCACTTTCCCTCTCTGAGCCTCAGTTTCCCCATGGTAATCCCTTCCTCATAGAGCAGCTTTGAAGCTGGCAGGAGCCTCTGACGCAGTGCCTGAGACAGGCAGATATTCCATCAATGGGCATTCTCTTTTCCCCTGGCTACCGGCACAAATGCCACCTTCTCTGAGCAGTCTTCCCTGATTGCCCAGCTGCAGTGAACTCTTGGCCTAGCCTCTTGCCTGCATGGTGAGCTCCTTGGAAGTTCAGATCAGGCTGCTAGTACCTTTAGGGTCTCCAGGACCTGGCACATTCCCTGTAAATAGTATTCTGGAGATTTTGAGATTGATGACAATGATAATGACGATTTTTAAAATGTCATTTGAGACCTCCTGGGTCTCCTTAATCTTTCTCCCGCTTTAATGTTAGTTTAACTTGACTCGAAGTTGTCTTCAGATTCTCTTTTGCAAGGATGCAAGTATAAACGAAGTTATAAATCCTGCATCTGCTCAGAGCCAGCTCTGCCAGGCAAGCTTCTGTGTGCCAGTCTCAAGTGGAATCTTACCTTCAATGATGAGGCTTCAAGGGTTTCATGGCCTGTGAGGCTGTTGGCAGTGGGACACACCGATGACCACTTCTTGTCATAGTTACGTATTTATTTTAACGAGAAATTGCATTTGGCCGCATATATCAGAAAACCCAAATAACAGTGGCTTACTCAAATAAGAGGTTTCTGTTTCCTTCTTAACAAGACATCTGGAGGTGGCCTGTTCAAGGCTGGGAAGGCAGCCCCACCATGCCATGAATACCCAGGCCCTTTTCTACCCCTTTAATCCTCATAGTCACCTAAGGTCACAAAGTGGCTGCTGTACCTCCAGCATTGCATCTAGATTCCAGGCAGGAAGAGAAAAAAGAGAAAAGGGCAAAAGACCTGCACTAGCTTCCTGCACTGCTGCCCACCCACCCTTCACCTTTTAAAGAGCTTTTACGGAAGCCCCACCCAAGGACATCCATTTACATCTTATTGGCAAGAGCTGTGTCACACAGCAACCCTTACTTGTAGAGGAAGCTAGAAAAGGTGGGATTCAAACCAGGTGCACTACTGTCTTGAACAAAATTAGGGTTTCATTAGTAAGGAAGGTGGGAGCAGAGTGGATGTTGAGAAGGCCTCCAGTAGCATGGACCACACATAACCCAAACCTATGATTTTGCTGGAATTCTTACTTAGACCAGTGGTTCTCACACTTGAGAATGTGTCCAAATCTCTTAGGGGGCTTGTGAGAACACAGGTAGCTGCCCCCCAAGCCCGGAATGCCCGACTCAGTGAGTCCAGGCTGGGCCTGAGTTTACATCTCCGACAAGCTCCCAGGTGAGGCTGAGGCTGCTGGTGTGGCACCACACTTTGAGAACTGTTGGCTCTCAGCATGGCTCAAGTTGGCACTTGAGTAAAACCATGTGAGTTGAATTTAGAAGGAGAAGAATACAGTAGTTTAGATGCATTATCAGTTAGGATCCCAATAGAAAACAGAGGAGGGTACACTGACACAGGACATGGAGAAGCACTAACTAATCAACTAACTATCTGCAAAGGTGTGAGCAGGGGGTAGAGAAGCTCCTCCCCTCCAGGTAGCAATAGTGAGGAGCTGTCACCACACCTGAAGGTAAATTACCAGAACATGAAGAGGGTGGCTGTAAGAGAAGACCACCCCATAGGAGCCCTATCCTTTGTAGGAGGGGTGCAGCCAACCTTGGACGTTGCAGAGAGGAACTGGGGCTGTAAACACTCCCAGGCCTCTTTCTCTTCCTGCCACCAGCCTCTAGCTGGACACCCAAGGGCTGGAAGCCAACAGGCCATCCTAGATGAACAGAGTGATTATTGGGCCTGGGGAGACACACTGAAGATGTCCAGCACAGACAGAAAATATCATGACACCAGGATATCCCTGAACAACTGTTCGGCAAACAACAATTTAAAGCAGGCAACTCAGCCAGCTCATTCGTTCATTCATTCAATTATTCACTGGAGCACCTGCTACGTACCAGGCACTTACTGGGTGCCAGGGATTAAGAGATGAATTAATCATGACCCCAGTTCAGAGAGCTGCTGAGGTCCAAGGCACTGTGGTGGTGGGTAGGTGGGATCATCTTCCCCAACCCCTGCCATAGCCCACCCAGCCAGACTCACGGTGCCTGCCACAGATCTCATCTGCTTGTCACTCGAATTCCACCGTGATTTAATCTGTCATTAAAGTTTAACTGTGGGGAAAAGACTGTAAAAAAAAGTCACCCACTCCATCACAAATCAAAATGTTATTATGTACTAAAACAGGGGCTGTGGGAACAAGCCGACGGGATTTGGCTGGGATTAGGGACAAAGTGAATCTAAACCACTGGGTGCCCACGTGTCCCCCTGGTAAGACCCTGTAAACCTTTATGCATATAGATTTATATCGGCGAACTGTCGATTATGATATTTGTTTTCCTGGGCTGCAAACAAAACCTCAACCCTCAGCGGCCCCCTCGCTGCCGCGTCAGCCACACACAGAATGTCTCCAGGCTCCACAGCCAATAACAAAAATGATGAAGAATCTGATGCAGACGTGGATAATTGCTCTGGCTTCCTCTTGTGAATTTAAATAGCTTTCTTGAATTACTGCTTTTGACAAGATCAATAAAATTGAGCTATGGCTGTATCAGGCCTTTCAGCAAATACATAGGAAGCTGGGCTCCTGGGGCTGACTGTTCGACAGCGACCCCAGCTCTCCCAGCAGGCGGGCGAGGGGCTTGGGGGCGTGCATGGAGTGAGGTCAGGGATGGGCTGGACGGGCCAGTACAGGAAAAACACACAAACCCCAAGATCCTGGCTATGGCTGGGTGGGCGTCTCACACTTGTAATGTCAGCATTTTGGGAGGCCGAGGCAGGAGGATTGCTTAAGCCCAGAAGTTCAAGACTAGCCTGGGCAACATAGTGAGACCCTGTCTCTACAAAACTTTTAAAAATTTAGCTGGGTGTGGTGGTGCACACCTGTAGTCCTGGCTACTAGGGAGGCTGAGGCAGGAGGATCCCTTGAGCCCCAGAGGTCAAGGTTGCAGTGAGCTATGATCATGCCACTATACTCTAGCCTATGCGACAGGGCAATACCCTGTCTCTAAAAAAACAAAAACAGACCGGGCACAGTGGCTCACGTCTATAATCCTAGTATTTTGGGAGGAAGAGGCAGGTGGATCACTTGAGGCCAGGAGTTTGAGACCAGTCTGGCCAACATGGTGAAAACCCGTCTCTACTAAAACTACAAAAATTAACTGGGTGTGGCAGCAGGTGCCTGTAATCCCAGCTACTTGGGAGGCTGAGGCAGGAGAATCGCTTGAACCCAGGGTGTGGAGGTTGCAGTGAGCCAACATCATGCCACTGCACTCCAGCCTGGGCAACAGAGTGACTCTATCTCAAAAAGATAAATAAATAATAAAAAACCAAAACCAAACAAACAAAAAACTAGCTCCCAATTGCCCTCACTTTCCCCGTATCCCTTCCCCCAAAATTAATTAAGCAAAACTTACCCATATCCTCTGCTTTCTAAAATGACAGGTGGCCAGTGAGGGAACCCAGTCCATGCTGGGTATTAAAGGGAGGCACTCAGCACACAGTCCCCACCTTCCAGGAATCTCATCTGCACTATAACCGAGGCCTCCTGAACAGACGCCCACCGAAGGAGGTGGCTCAGTGACGGGATTCACATCTCAAGACCACAGATGCCCTCTAGCAGCATGGCTTTTAGATAGTGGAAAGGTACCAAGATAGAATACTTTTTACCAGGTAATATTCACACGACATAGAATTAACCCTTTTAGCGTGTAGAGTTCAGTGTTATTTAGTCCATTCACGATGTTGTCCACCCGCCACCTTTATCTAGTTCCAAGCCATTTTCCTCCCCCAGCCTGTGCAGCTTTGGACGCTTGACCCTCAGCCTCTGTGAGCCTCAGTTTCCTCATCCATGCAGTGGGAATTGACTGCACCTGCCTCACAGGCTGCTGTGAAGATTATGTGGGGAAACAGGGGACGTGTTTCACCCAGTGCAGGCCCTTGGGGAGTTTACTGGGGTGAATATCATCCCTGCCCTCCAAATCCATGTTCACCCTGAACCTGTGTAGGTGATCTTATCTGGAAACAGGGTTTTGCAGATGGAACCAAGTTAAGATGAGGTCACAGTGGAGTAGGCGAGCCCTAAATGAAGTGACTGGTGTCCTTATAAAAACAGATGACGCATAAAGGACAGCCAGACAGTGACGCAGCTGCGTCAAGGAAGGAAGGTCCGGGGTTGCAGGCAGCTGCTAGGAGCTGGAAGGGGAGGAAGTCTCCTCCGCCAGAGCCTCCAGGGGACGCACCGCCCTGTGGACACCTTGATTTCTGACTTGTGGCGTCCAGAACACTGAGAGAATGCACTTCTGTTGTTTTAAGCCACCCAGCTTGTGGCTTAATTAGTTCCGCCAGCCCAAGCCAACAAATAAAGGGAGGCTTCCACAAGTGGGAGGTGGTCTCATGGCTACCGGAGGTATTCAGCGCCCTGACTGGCCAGGAAGGCAGGCTGGGGCAGGGGACCCAAGGAGGCTGAGTGGCTGGGGAGAAAGCCCTAGCAGGCTCACAGGGCAGCCCCCCACTCTCCAAGTGTCAGCTCCACAGCCGGCTCCCAGGGTGCACCCCGTATTCTCATACCCCAAACCATTCCCTTCAGGTACAGGATCAGCTGGGGGCTGTCATGGCCCACGGCAGTTTCCATTGTCTGGAAAACACGCACCTTGCAGCCTCAGGCTCATTGCTTTTGATTATACACCCCTTCTCTTCTCTCTTTTTTCATTTTTATTTTTATTTAGAGATGGAGTCTCACTCTATCACCCAGGCTGGAGTGCAGTGGTGCATTCATAGCTCACTGCAGCCTTGACCTCCTGGGCTCAAGCGATCCTCCTGCCTCAGCCTCCCAAGTAGCTGGGACTGTAGGCATGTGCCACCACGCTCCGCTAATTTTTGTATATTTTTTGTAGAGATGGGGTCTCACTATGTTTGTTGCCCAGGCTGGTTCTGAACTCCTGGTCAAGTGATCCTCTCACCTCAGTCTCCCAAATTGCTAGGATTACATGTGTGAGCCACTGCACCTGGTTGGAAGCATAATCTTTAAGGAATGGTGGTAAGAGGGAGAGTGCTTGAGGCGTGGTTGGAGGGCAAACCAACAGAGCAAGAAGTATGTGACAGTCTGGCAGATGGGAGACCTGGGAGCGGATCCCTGGGAGCTGTCCAAGGTGTAAGCGTGAGTGGCAAATGTTGTGCTGGCCAGGACGTGCTGGGCAAGGCGTCCCAGGGGCATCGCAGGACCAAACCTCCCCTTCAGCTTCTCAGGTCTCACAGAGGGCTCAGGTCTCAGTTAAGGACCAGCTTTGGTGTGTTGGGGTTAGGGTCAGAGGTGGGCATCGAATAAGGGCCAGTCATAAGCTAAGTTGAGGTGTAGGGCTGGGGTGATGAGAGAAGACCATTTGCGGGTCTTCAGACCTCTAGACTGAAATGCCAGGTGCAGAAGGAGAGGTGAGTCGTTTTTGAGAGGAGCTGAGCACAGGTGTCACCTGTCCCTGCTGGAAGCCATTAGCTGGCCTCTTTAGATACAGGTGGAGGCTCCTGGGGCAGAACACCAACATGTCTTAAGAGGTTATTCTTAAGAGGGGGATGGGTCACCTGAAATTAGAGACTCCCCCTGGGGAAGACCATGCAGCAAGCAATTCCACTCAAAACCCCCTTACAGCCCAGCCACCCATGAATGAGAGGCTCTCCCCTGAAATGCTTGGTACTCCAGGAGCAAATGCCACTAAAACTTCTACCTGATCCCCCTCTGAGGTAGAAGGCAGGACTCCGCTCAAGGCAGAGCTCAGTCACTGGACCAAATTGAGGACTAGCTAAAATAGGGGCAGGGCAGAAGCAACTTTCTGTAAGACACACCCAGCAGTGTGCCGTATCAGTTTACTATTGCCATGGCAACACCTGGAAGTTATCACCCCTTTCCATGGCCATGACCTGATGACTCAGAAGTTACCACCCTTTTTCTAGAATTGTCTGTATAACCCACCCCTTAATTGCATATAATTAGGAGTGGGTATAAAGGAGACTGCAGGGCAGCCTCTGAGCTGCTGCTCTGGGCACACCGCCTGACCTCCTGGTGCTTCTGCTGCTGCCCTGCACTGTGGCTGCAATCAAAGTTGTTAACACCACCAGCTTGCCCTTGAATTCTTTCCTGGGTGAAGCAAGAACTCTCCTATGCTAAGCCCTGATTCTGGGGCTGGTCTGCCCTGCATGCATCACCTTAACCCCGAACTGGGGCTCTAGGAATTCCTGTTTCCATCAGCAACAGTCATTTTCCCCAGAGAGCCCAAAGCAGACCGAAAGAGGCAAAGCAAAGGGGAAAAAACAAGCCCACTGCGTTTGCAATGTCATTCTGCTCATTTCCATCAGGTAAAATCAATATCAAAAGCCCCCAAGGGACACTGGGGAGATGTGGGCTGCCTTGTGGGGAACAGCAGTTCAGGCTTCCCCTCCAGTAGGTTGATGCAGATCGCAGGAGGATGATGAACCCTGCTGAGGACAGATCAAAAGATGCTGTCTCATTATGGGGCTTCCAGATCATGGCAGATTACCCTTATGTCTGCCTTAACCCATATATATATAGATGGAATCTCACTCTGTCACCCAGTCTGGAGTGCAATGGCGTGGTCTTGGCTCACTGCAACCTCCACCTCCTGGGTTCAAGTGATTCTCATATTTTAGCCTCCTGAGTAGCTGAGATTACAAGCATGAGCCCACATGTCCAGCTAATTTTTGTTTGTTTATTTATTTATTTATTTAGACAGAGTCTCATTCTGTTGCCCGGGCTGGAGTGCACTGGTGATCTCAGCTCACTGCAACCTCTGTCTCCTGGGTTCAAGCAATTCTCCTGCCTCAGCCTCCCGAGTAGCTGGGATTACAGGAGCCCACCACTACACTCAGCTAATTTTTTGTATTTTTAGTAGAGATGGGGTTTCATCATGTTGGCCAGGCTTGTCTTGAACTCCTGACCTCATGATTCGCCCGCCTCGGCCTCCCAAAGTGCTGGGATTACAGGCGTGAGCCACGGCACCCGGCCAATTTTTGTGTTTTTAGTAGAGACGGGGTTTCACCATGTTGGCCAGGCTGGTCTCAAACTCCTGGCCTCAAGTGATCCACCCGCCTCAGCCTCCCGAAGTGTTGGGATTACAGGCATGAGCCACAGCACCCAGCCTGCCTTAACCCATATTTTACATGATTGCTAAGGGCTGGGTGTCTGGAGATGGGGTGACGTGCAGCCAGGTTAGAGACCTGCCTCTTTCAACCAAGTTCTGCTGTGCCCAAGTGCACAAGGCACCCCTCGGCCTTCATTCCCTTGGAAGTCTTTGGCTGCATAAATGTTATCACAAACCTGGGTTCCTGATGGGGGTAGATACCAGCCTGAACCATGCACAAGGCCTGACAGCTCTCAGAAGAAGGCTGGTTTGAATTTCTGAAGCCAAACCAAACACTGGCTCAAAAATGTTTTCTTATTATCTCATTCCCTGACTACGGAACAATCAGCCCATTGAGAAACCACAAGCCCGCCCAAGTTTTAAATTAAACCTCTTGAGTTTTCCCTCTGAGAGCAGATAAAATCCTTCCAGCTTATGTTTTAAGGAAAGAATTTGGGGTGTGTGTGTGTGTGTGTGTGCGCGCGCGCGTGTGTGTGTGTATTTCCCCTAAACTCATGTTCTTTTGTTGGGTTCCTCAGCACTCTGTTGAAATATTTCACTTGAGGACATCATTACATTTCATGGATGTTGATGTATCCTTCCAGGAGCAGCTACTCCATGGCTGCTTGGATTTTAGAATGCAGCTCTTTTGGGAAGGAAGAGATAAGTCCCCTTCCAAGAAGTAACCTTCCCAGAGTGGCCTTGAAGGGCTCAGCTGAGATTCTTACAAGAGGCAGTCAGTCCCCACCCATGTATTTGTTCATTAGATGCCGACCGTAGGCTCTGGAAATCCACCATGTGAACAATCTCAAGTTGTACGCTGGCAAGGAGACTGAGAAGACAGAGAGGGTTTTGTTCCTTGGCTGGCGTCAGAAGAAGCCTAAGCTGTACTCTTGGCCCCACTCAGAGCAGCTGGGCTAATGCTGGCCCGTGTCTTTGCCTCTCAGCATCTTAGTTGCCTTATCCCTAAAGGAGGAATGCGCATAGGAGCTCCTACTGCGGAATTCCCAACAGCGAAAGCCTGCGAAGATGCTACTACTATACTGTCGTGTAGTCATTCAACAGACATTTGCTGAGCACCTACTGTGTGCTGGATTCTGTTTTAGGCACTTGGGAGACAGCAGGGAACCAGACAAGCAGCATCCCTGCCTGCCTGGCGCTAACGTTCCGGAAGGTGGAAAAACTCATGTCTTTCGAAAGCTCGGAATCATTTCTGATTTTGTTTTGGAAGTGGCATTGGGCTTTTTATGGTGCCTGGTATGTAATAGGTTGTTGATTTTTTTCTCTTTAATGAATGGTGAATAACCCACACCATGAGGAAAGGGCTTGGAGATAGCATGTACTTAGGGGAGAGTGGGATTCTGGGTGCTGGAGGTTGCTGTCCTATACCTCCTGGGCACTGGTAATACTGGGGCCCCCATGTAGCACCCTGGGCCCATCTGAGACCTCCCTGACCACCCTTCCTGAGAACAGTGAACATAGAGGCCAAGCCGCCCCAGGTAGAGCCTGACCTCTGCAATCAGTGACAAAAGCCAGGCTTTACAGTGGGGGCAGAGCTTAGCGACATGGAGCAGATTCTCCATTCAATCCCAAAGGGATTTCGTGCACATAGGAGTGTGTGGAAAACGCTTACAAACTGAGATGTTCCATACACAAGCCCAGGTGTCTCGCTTCCCCTGAAGCATCAGAAATTCTGCCACACTGGGTGGCACTCCTGCCTGGCACTGCTGGGCTAGGGCCAAGTGGATGTGGCCTCTGTTCCACCATCCACACCCCTTGTGTATGCGCAATGTGGCCACATTTTCAACCCCTGGTTTAAATGAAGCAAGTCGGGAATTTTTTTTTATTTATTTTTTACTTTTTTATTTTGAGATGGAGTCTCACTCTGTTGCCCAGAGCAGAGTGCAGTGGTGCAATCTCAGCTCACTGCAACCTCCGCCTCCCGGGTTCAAGCGATTCTTCTGCCTCAGCCTCCTGAGTAGCTGGGGCCACAGGAGCCCACCACCATGCCCATCAGGCCAGTGTCACAGCTAATTTTTGTATTTTTAGTGGAGACGGGGTTTCGCCATGTTGGCCAGGCTGGTCTCAATCTCCTGACCTCAAGTAATCTGCCGGTCTCGGCCTCCCAAAGTGCTGAGATTACAGGCATGAGCCGCCGCACCTGGCCGCAAGTAGGAGTTCCGATGAGGACATGAGTGGAACGTTAAGTGAAAAGGACTTTCTCCAGCCTGGTGACTGCAGGTGTGGTGGGGGAGGAGGGGTGAAGGGAGACCAGGTTAGGAAACCAGGTAGTCAGCAGTCCAAATCCTGGCTCTCCCGCTCGTTGACCTTGGAAGCGTGCTTAGCATCTCTGAACCTCAGTTTCCTCATCTTGAATATGCGGAGCTGTGTCCTGCAAGGTTGTTGCAAGGCTGGCTGAATGTAAAGGGCCTCCTGTGTGCCAGGCATGGCTAGGGGGCAGGGACACAAAGGACTAGACAGCGGGTTGGAGGCTCAAAACCTACAGAGGCAAGACAGGCAGTGTCAACAAGCAGAGTGGCCAGGGCATGGCAATAGGGACCGGAAGGGAGTAGAGCGCAGTGACCGTGACGGAGGGAGTGCCTGCCACATCTAAAGGCCAGTTCCAACAATTGTCACATAAGAATGCAGGGCCCGGGGTCACCAGATCTGGTTACTTACTTGTTTGATTTATTTATTTTTAGACAAGGTCTTACTCATTCTGTCACCCAGGCTGGAATGCAGTGGCATGATCACGTCTCACTGCAGCCTCAACCTCCCAGCCTCAAGCAATCCTCCTACCTCAGCCTACTGAGTAGCTGGGACCTCAGGCGCATGACACCACACCTGGTTAATTTTTGTTTTGTTTTGTTTTTTGTAGAGTAGAGGTCTCGCTACATTGCCCAGGCTAGTCTCAAACTCCTGGGTTCAGGTGATCCTCCTGCCTCAGCCTCCCAAAGAGCTGGGATTACAGGCGTGAGTCACCATGCCCAGCCCAGATCTGATTTTTTAACAGAGCCCAGATTTTTAATGTGAAATATCCTAACTTTTAAATGATGCCAGTTAATGTTTTTAAAAATAATGAATCTCTGTGCAAGAGCAGCTAAGCACATTTGTGGCCCACCAGTGGACGAACTCTGAGTCAGACATGGTGGCAGCCAGGGAGGGGCTCCTGCTCTCACTGAGTTTGCAGGCCCCGGGGGAACTGGCTGTGAGGAAGTGAGGAAGCCAGTTCTCAGCTCTGGAGTGACCATGTGTGGTGGGGAAGCACTGCGGGCTGGGCGAGCGCATTCTTCCCGGAGGAGGATTCGGCTCCACACTGACAGCTGAGTGTGGGGTGAAGGGGAGCGGGCAGAAGGCTGGGGAAGGTCAGGCCCTGCAGAGGAAATGGCTTCAGCAAAGGCTCGGCAGAGGGACTTGGCCCCGGCCATCTGCGCATCCAAAGGGCATCCAGCGTATCCCTTGGCAACACAAGGAGCAGTTACTCCATCCCTCACTCAGTGGAAAAGAAGGGCAGCCCCTTCTTAATAACTCTGTGCCATGCTCGGGAATCGCCAGCCAGAGTGTCAGTGAGTAGAGGGCAGGTCAAGCTGGCCCAGGGTCCCTGGCCCCACGTACTGGCTGGAAACTGGAGCCTGGGGACCCTCCTGGGGGACCCCTCCGTGCCTGCCATTGTCCACCCCAGTCTTAGCTCCTAGCCCTGCCTGGCCCACTCTTTCCTGAAGGAGGGAACCTGGAAACGCACTTCAGATTCCTCGGTGCTTATGTACTGTTTGGGGCGAGGCCTGGCACATTCCAGAACAAATGGAATTAGCAGGCAGTGACGGGGGAGGAAGCTCCACAGGGAGGAGGCAGGGTAGAGGCAGCAGAGGGAGGCCGCTGGTCTGGGCTTTGCTCCTCCCGGCGGGGTCTGCATGGAGCTCCGACCCTCAGTCTTCCTCTCCCCAACCTCTACTGTTCCAGATCACCATGGGGTCTGAGAGAGGGGCTCTTAGTCAGCAGGAAATCCTCCACGGTCAAAGCCAAGATTAAAGCGACTTCCATGTGAGCATCTTCTTCCTACCCGGCACTGGTTTACGATGAACAGACAGCAAAGGTTCTGTCGCAACCAGAGGTGGTTTGGAGGCAGAGCTGGAGGGGACCCACTGGGTTCCAAATGTTCTCTTGGAACAACTGCCACTTAGGAGCCCAGAACCTTCTCTGGCAGACTCTCCATTGAGAACGTTCATATCCAGGACTGTGCATACAGTCAGTGCTCAATAAATGCACTTTTTTTTTTTTTCAAAGGGCCGGGTGTCACAACTCATACCTGTAATCTCGGTGCTCTGGGAGGCCAAGGCAGGAGGATCACTTGAAGCCAGGAGTTCAGGACCAGCCTGGGCAACATGGCAAGACCCTGTCTCTAAACAATAAAAATTGGGCACAGTGGCTCATGCCTGTAATCCCAGTACTTTGGGAGGCCAAGGAGGGCGGATTACTTGAGGCCAGGAGCTCGAGACCAGCCTGGGCAACATGGTAAAACCCCCATCTCTACTAAAAAATACAAAAATTAGCCAGGCATGGTGGCGGGCACCTGTAATCCCAGCTACTTAGGAGGCTGAGGCAGGAGAATCCCTTGAACCCAGGAGGTGGAGGTTGTGGTGAGCTTGGATCACATCATGGTATTTCAGCCCCAGGTGACAAGCAAGACTCTACTCAAAAAAAAAATTATTAAAATTAAAATTAAAAATGTATTTTAAGAAGATTATCTGAAGAGGGACAGACTGAGTCTCCTTTCTGAGGTGGCGCTCCCCACCCTCCCAGCCCGTGGGACCTGCACACCCTCAGCCAGTCTCTCTCCAAAGACTACCCAGAAGGAAAAATATTAATATGTTCAAACCCTAATCAAATCTGGATAATTTCACTAGAAACCTTTCCATAATTTCATCAGCGTTAAAGGATTACAATAGCAACAAATTAAACCAACGGGCATGAATTTAGTTGCTCAAGAGGAAAATGTAGCTTGATTTAGAAACGGATGTTACAGTTTATTAACCAATCTAAATTAATTCGATTTTGAGCCACTGTTAAATATACATTAGGATGTATCACCCAATAGCACAGCTGACAGGGGGAAAGAGAGGAGAGAAAGGAAAGCAAGGGAGGCTGATAGGAGCTTATTGCCTACGCAAAAAACAGTTTGTTAATTCTGAGGCATGGGGCTGAGTGTCCAAAATTAGAGAAGGGAGTACCAGAGAAGACTCAGAGTAGCGAGGATTACAAACTCAACTGAAGCTGCCTTAAGCCAAAGGGAGGATTTATTATCTCGGTATCTGAAACTATCAGGGCAGAGGTAGCTTCAGGTACAGCTGGATCCAGGTGCTCCGGGTCAATAGGCCCTGGCCTTTTTCTATTTATTAGTCTATTTTTACCACGTAGACTTTACTCTCAAGCAGGATCTTCCTACCTGGAGGTAGGATGACCACCACTAGCTCTAAGTCTTCATTCTATTGTCCCAGCCCCTTGCAGAAAGAGAGCTTCTCTGATACTCCTGGTCCCATGCTGAATTTCAGGTGAAGCTCTCAGTGGCCTGGCCGAGGTCATGAACCACTCTGATGAGCCATGCTTGGGTCCCTTACCCATCCTTGAGCTGGGGAGGAGGGGAGGATGGTCAGCTTGGCCTGCGGCAGGTGGTCTGAGAGCAGGAGGGAAGCTGGTACCAGCAACAGGAGAACGGATGCTGCCCACACAGGAGCAGGAACTGTGGACTCCCAGAGGGACCAGGCCTGCACCAAGCCCCGAAAGACAAAGGGACATGTGGGAGTCACACGGCTCGTCTGGGACTCCCTCCCAGCTAGGGACTGTTTCTACCTTCCCAGTTTTCTTATTTGATGTGAGAGCTGAATAATGACATCCCCTAATGCCTAAAGGCTGAACAATGACACCCATGTTCTAACGCCTGGAATCTGAGTATGTGACCTCACCTAGCAAAAGGGACTTTGCAGATGCCATTCCGTTAAGGATCTTGAGATGGGGAGATGACCCTGGGTTATCCAGATGGGTCAGTGGAATCACACAGGGCCCTTAAAAAGGGAGGCAGTTCAGAGGGGACAGAACGTGCTATGTTGATGATTAAGATGGAAAAAGGGGTAAGAGCCCAAGGAATGCAGGCGGCCTCAGGAGCTGGGAGAAGCAAGGAACAGATCCTCCCCTGGAGCTTCTGGAAGGAACCACCCTGTCAACCCTTGATTTTAATCCCATGAGACTCATTTTAGACTTCTGACCTCCGTAAGTGTAAGAGAATAAATGGGTGTCGTTTTAAGCCACTAAGTCTGTGGCAATTTGTCACAGCAGCAATAAGAAGCAAATACATTTGTACAAGACCATGTACCCGCCTCGGGCAGGAAGCCGACATACCACAGCGTAGAGAAAGTTTCAAGGACAACAGCGAGAAAAAGATTTTTGTGTTGCAACAATTTCAGATGTATTTATTTATTTTTATGTTTTTGAGACAGGGTTTCACTTTGTCACCCAGGCTAGAGTGCAGTGGCGCAATCACGGCTCACTACGGCCTCAACCTCCTGGGCTCACATGATCCTCCCGCCTCAGATCCCCAATCAGGTGGAACTACAGACACATGCCACCGTGCCCAGCTAATTTGTGTATTTTTTGTAGAGATAGGGTTTCACCATGTTGCCCAGGGTGGTCTCAAAGTCCTGAGCTGAATTCCTGAGCTGAAGCGATCCACCTGCCTTAGCCTCCCAAAGTGCTAGGATTTCAGGCATGAGCCACCGCACTCGGCCCACAGTTTCAGATTTATTACGATACAGAATGCAAAACTGCTTGGATCGTTATCCTACCTCAAAGAACTCTTAGGCCTGTACAAAGACTGTTTCCAACCCTGTCTTCCCGCACAGGAGTGCCACCAGCAAATAACTAACACAGTAGTTACTTTGTATACTAGCAAATAACATATTCATGGGCACATGTGGTGGCCTTGAAAGTGGCCCCCTCAGGCCATGTATGGCAGATACCAGGCTCTGAATCACCTGTACCTGTGCTGTGCCAAGCTCCCCATGGGTGCTTCCTGCCACTGAGCAAGCAGGACGGGAAATAAATGCAGGTCCATCCCAGCGCCATGCGGAACCCTCCGGGAGGGGATCTTGGTCTCAGGACTCCCCATTGGCCGGGACAAAAACCTTAGAACTATCTGCAGCCTGAAGCTCCTCCTACTCCAACCTCATTCCCTCCCTCTCTCCTGCACAGGGGCAGGCCCAGCGCCACGGCTTGAAGGATCTCCCTTTCCCCTCCCTGTTCCTTTTCCCCTCAGAGCCCTTTCCCCTAGTCAGCCTCCTGCATGTCTAATCTCACTGGGCATCTGCTTCTTGGGGTCACAAACTGACTCCCACCATGTGGGAATTAGAAAAAAGAGGCCCCAGGCTGGGTGCGGTGGCTCAGGCCCGTAATCCCAGCATTTGGGGACGCCAAGAGTCGGGAGGATCTCTTGAGCCCAGGACATCAAGACCAGCCTGGGCAACAGAGCAAGACCCCATCTCTACAAAAAGAATTTAAAAACTAGGTGGATGTGGTGGCACATACCTGTAATCCCAGCTACGAGGGAGGCTGAGGCAGGAGGATCACCTGAGCCTGGGAGGTTGAGGCTACAGCAAGCCATGATTGCACCACTGCACTCCAGCCTGAATGACAGGGCAAGGCCAAGTAGAAAGAAAAAGAGCAAAGAAAGGAAGAGAAAAAGAAAAGGAAAAGGAGCCCCTTGGGTGGATATATTATGAAAATCAGTTCTTCTTCCAGGATGAGTAGTCAAGCATGGCCTGGGATCACCCCCCACTGCCTCTTCAGTGAGTGCCTTTGCACAGTGCACAACACACACACTGTGCTTGGACTGTGCTGACTCCTCAGGCGGTACCTGTGACTCCTGGGTTATAGGGAGATTTTGTAGGGACATGAGTATAAGGCAGGCCAGGAAGATCCCCCCTCACTATTCAGGCCTGTGCCTGCCCCCCATATGGCTACAGTCCAGTGATGCTGCATCATGGCCACTCCCTCTGGCTAGCCCTGGAGGTTTCTACCTTGCCCCAGTCCCCACCCAGCTCATGCTACCCCCTTACCTGCTGGGACCCTAGGGCTTTGGAGCTCACCCCACCCTGTGCTGACTCTGGCTGAGCAATCAACTTGCTGTATGATCTTGGTCCAGCCACTGCCCCTTTCTGAGCCCAGCTCTCCTGTTCCTGAAACAGGGAGTACAGGCTCCTCTCCTCTTCAATGGCCCTCCAGGCTCCTGTGCTCTGACAGACTGTGGGAAGATGGAGAGGGAGATAAAGAGAAAATAGTTCTGCTTAATTGCCTCATTAAGCGCTCCTTGTTGGAAAGCCAGAATTGGAGGCCTCCTCTGTTTCATCGCCTGCCTGCACCTCCTCCCCACACCCCAGCTGAATGAGGCAGCTGAATGTGGAGCACAGAGGGTCGGGGTCTAGAGAAGAATCCTTAGGAAGGGGCAAGATTTTGGCTAAGCCCCAGCCCAGTGAGCTCACGTCTGTTTTGTAGCTTCACTAGTCAGGATTCCACTGGGCTGCATGTAACAGAACCCAGCCACATGGTGCTTGAATAAGAGTGGGATTTCTGGGCCAGGTGCGGTGGCTCACACCTGTAATCCCAGCACTTTGGGAGGCCAAGGCGGGCAGTTCACAAGGTCGGGAGATCGAGACCATCCTGGCTAACACTATGAAACCCCATCTCTACAAAAAATACAAAACATTTAGCCGGGCATGGT
>NW_012103587.1:1512864-1524187 GCF_000951045.1 Mandrillus leucophaeus
GGGAGGCGGAGGTTGCAGTGAGCCGAGATTGCACCACTGCACTCCAGCCTGGGCGACAGAGCAAACTCAACAACAACAAAAAAAAGAGTGGGATTTCTGTTCTTCCTGTGTAATAATAATGACAGCAAATGCCGTGGAAGTGCCTGTCGTGTGCCCGTGCCCAGAACCATTCTAAGTGTGGTGCGTGTGTCAACTCACAATGACCCCCTGTGCTGGGGTGAAGAGCATTCTCCCCAAAATTCATGTCCACCAGGTACTGTGATTGTGGCCTGATTGGAAATAAGGTCTTTGCAGGTGTCACCAAGTTAAGATAAGGTCCTGCTGAATTAAGGTAGGTCTTGATCCAATGACTGGTGTCCTCATAAGAGGACGGAAATTTCACCACAGACACACGCGGACAAGGCCGTGTGACAACAGAGGCAGAGACTGGAGTGATCCACCTACTAGCCAGGGAACACCCAGGATGGGCCACAACCTCCCGATGCCTGTAGAGAGGAGTGGAACGGATTCTCACTCAGCAACTGCAGAGGAAGCCGGCCCACCGCAGCCGCGATTTCCGACATCCAGCCTCCGGAACTAGGGGGAGCACATCTCTGTTGCTGTGAGATAGGTAAAGTCATCACCCCCATTTTACAGAGGGGGAAACCGAGGCATGGGGAGGGTGAGTAACTGGTGTGAAATCACAAAGCTGTAAGTGGCAGAGCCAGGATTTACTCCCGGCCTATTTGACTCCACCTGGAAGGGTTCCTGCCGGGGAGATGGTTACAAGGGAACACATCACAGGGACATGGCCGTGAACCTCTTTGGGGTAATATGTGGGAGCAGCAGGGTGTGGCTGCTGACACACAAGGATTCATCTACATTCCCCTACAACGTGGGTAACCCGCAATGGACCACAGGACCCAGGTCTCTTGTGTGATAGAATGACCCAGCCTGGTGTGGAGGAGTAAACCCAGGTGACCAAAGCACCGGTGGTAACCGGGTTGGGTGGGATTTAGCAGGCCAGAGCCCCACAATGGAATGACCCCCATGGACTGTGCCCGGAAATAGGGTGGGAGGTGGGACTCAACTCTGGAGGCGGGATTCAGACACCAGACCAAATTGAGGGCTAGCTGAAACAGGTCTGGGTGGAAGTAGGTTTCCATAAGCCACGCCTACCACTGGCCAGGTCAGTTTGCTGTTGCCATGGCAACCACCAAATGACCCGGAAGTTAACACCCTCATCCAAAAAATTTCTTCATAAGCCGCCCCTTAATTTGCATATACTTACAAGTGGGTATAACTGAGTGCGGCACTGCCTCAGAGCAGCCATTCTGGGCACATTGCCTGTGGGGTGGCAGGACCTCTGCTGCATGGATGCTTCAGTAACAGTTGCTGTCCATCACCACTGGCTTGCCCTTGAATTCTTGCCCTTGAAGCCAAGAACCCTCCCTGGCTCAGCCTCGGTTGTGGGGCTCGCCTGACCTGCCCCGTTGGGAAGCCCCAGCGCTGGAGACTACACCCCAGCTGCCATGAGTGCCCTGTGCTCAAAGAATGAGGGTGAGACGAGCTCAGCCCCACTGGGCTCCACAGGGCAGGCGCTTTGCTCTGATGCCCCCTCCCCAGCTTGCTCCCTCCTCTGTTTCTTGCTCTGTGAAACAGGGTTTAAGGGCTGCTCCCCTGCCCCACCTCACAGGCAACACTCTCCGGGCACTTCTGTGTGCCAGACACGGTGGTGGTGGTGGCAGTGCCTGACCTTCATAACCATGTCTGAGCATGCAGTCCTGGGGTGTTCAGGACACCCCCAGTGCTGTGCAGCCCTCACCACCCTCAGCCGCAGAACCCTGTTCATCTTCCCAAACCCAACGGCAAGAAATGAGGGGGCTGCACTGGGGGCTGCGCAGCTGACAGGTGCCACCATGAGGGAACTCCTTTCTGCTTATTGTCCTGCTGCCAGTGGGAGGACTCCCTCATGCATCCCTGGGGCTCACACCCCACTCTGGGGACCTCTGCTCTGTTTTTTGTTTGAAAAGCAAAAGCCAGGAAGTGATGTGAAAGAGATTTGTAACACGTCTCTTCCCTGAGACAAGTAGCATAGAACCAACCACATACTTGAATAGGGGTCTATCTGATGGTGTAAAGAGGGGAGGGAAAAAGAGAGTGCTATTAACATCTCAATCACTGCATCAAACTAACCTACCGATGCACAGTGGAAACCTATGCAGCCGTCATAACCAGGTTTGGGAGGAAAATGCTGAGGCTTATATTAGATACAGCATTATAAAGTTAAAGGAAGAAATCAAATAAAAATGTACACATAGTGTGGTCATACAACCAACGCAAAAAGAAAACCAGCAATTATACACAGACAGAAGCCTGGACGAAATAATACCCAGATGTTAACATGGATTGTCCACAGGGCATGAAACTCTGGAAACATTTTTTCCATCTCTGCTTTTTAATTTTCTCTCTTTTCTGTTTAAGTAGGATGAGTATTGCTTTTACCCAGAGGGGGAAGTCGTGTTAAAAAGTGGAAGATCCTGAAACTCTTTCCATAAGGCCCCGAAGTGACGGAGCAAAACCCTAGAAATAAGGCAAAACCTGCTTTGCAGCAACCCGCCGGCCTCTGTCGATGGCGACTTTCCCATTTCCAAGGATGTGCGGCTTGTGTCCTGTTCGGGGTGCCCATGCTGTTTCCTTCCTGAAGGTGCAAGGCAATTGCCGGGGGTGTGAAGGGGCCAGGGTCTCAGTGTCACTCTGGTTCCCATGTGTAAAGTGCCTCACTCAGGTTACAAACTCAGCAGAGAGCGCCTGCCCCTGCCCCATCTCAGGGTTCCTCAGACCTCTGGCATCTGGGCACCCCTACACCTTTGCCATGTGTACACCTCTCTCCTACACCAAGTTACTTAACCTTTTCTAAGCTGGCCCGATTAGTTTTACTTCAATACATTTACTATTAATAAGAAGAAATTTGCCCCTTCTGTGTTCACCAAAAGGTATATACAAGAATGTTTCTAGAAACTTTATTTGCAATTGTCCATTACAGGAAACAACTCCCAAATCCATCCAAAGATGGCCAAGTGAGCTGTGGTCTGTTCACACTGAGGGAGGTTATGTGGCAACAGTAAAGAACGCAGCACAGACACGCACGTGAATGAGTCTCGTGGACACCGTGGGGAGCCACAGACGCTGGCCGCAGAAGCGCACAGGCCGCATGGTTCAGTGTGTATGAAATTACAGGAGAAATTCCTTTATAGGGAGAGAAGTCAAAATAGCAGGGACCCCAGCAGGGGTGGGTGCTACTGACTGGGATATGGCAGGAGGACACGCCTTCTGGGGGAGCCTTCTTGGGGCTGGAGATGTGCTTTATCCTGACTTGGGTAGCAGTTTCCTGGGTACACACACTGAAAACGCATCAAGCCGTACATTTCAGATCAGTTCCCTTTACACTCTGAGAAATAGATGATGATGATGATAGACAGACAGACAGATAGATAGATAGATAGATAGATAGATAGATAGATAGATAGATAGATAGATAGATAGAGAGAGATAGATGTTTCAGCAGAAATAAGAAAGTTAAGAAATAGGCCAGGCTCCTGTAATCCCAGAACTTTGGGAGGCCTTTGGGAGGCCAAGGTGGGCAGATCACTTGAGGCCAGGAGTTTGAGAAGAGCCTGGCCAACATGGTGAAACCCTGTCTCTACTAAAAATATAAAAATTAGTCGGGTGTGGCAGCGCATGCCTGTAATCCCAGCTACTTAGGAGGCTGAAGCAGGAGATGGGATCATGCCATTGCACTCCAGCCTGGGCAACAGAGCCAGACTGTCTCAAACAAACAAAACAAAAAAGTTAAGAAGAGAGAAAGGGAGGGAGGGAGGGAGGTGGAGATAAAAGAGGGAAGGAAAGAAGGACGGAAGGAAGGAAGGAAGGAAGGAAGGAAGGAAGGACGGACGGACGGAAGGAAGGAAGGAAGGATGGAAGGAAGGAAGGAAGGACGGACGGACGGAAGGAAGGAAGGAAGGAAGGTCTCATTGCTAAGGTCCTAAGTGCTGGATCCCGTGAAACAGTGGTTTCGTAGTTGTCTTGAGAGAGGAGGGCAGCTTCAGTCTTCAGTGGGAGTTTTGCTGCCTCTGGGCAGTGTTTATTGAGGATGGAGCTGAGCTAGACATAGACCTAACCTCTTGGCCACCCGTTGGGACAGCTGCAACTTTTAGCAGAGGCATCATGACTTCCTCTGAGCAACAGCTCTGAGAGTGATTAGCAGGAGGCACAGCTGGGACCCAGCCCCTGGGCTGCAAGCTTGTGACTGTCGCCCCTGCTCCCCAACTCAGTGGTCTCCCCCAAGTACCACCTTCCTTTCATCGCATGAATCTTTCAAAGACTGCCCTAGTCCTAGCAGAGGACCATGTGCTGGGCAAAGCAGACTTGCCCTAATGAAACTTTACAATCACAGGCCCCAGATCCTCCACTGGGCTCCAGGGTGGCAGGGAGGTGGTGGAACAGCAACACACTGGGACCCTTCCTTGGGAGAAGGGCTCCCCACCCCCACAGCACTGTAAGCAGAGATTGCTCTAGTCCAATCACCAATCACCCCTTCTCCCTTAGTACTAGAAACCCTGGCTTTTAGCTGGGCACATTGGTGACAGGACTAACAATGCATTTCCCAGCCTCCCTTGCAGCTAGATATGGCCAATGCCATGCCCATATGGCTGTGCCCAGCACAGGCTACCAGCATGGAAGTGGAAGTGTCCTTAAAGGGAGGGAGAGCCATCCACTCCCAGCCCTCCTCCTTTCTGTTGGCCAGAATTCAGATATGATGGCTGGAACTGGAGCGGCCATTTTATTTATTTATTTATTTATTTATTTATTTATTTATTTGAGACAGTCTTACTCTGTTGCCCAGGCTGGAGTACAGTGGTGTGATCATAGCTCACTGCAGCCTCTACCTCCAGGGCTCAAGCAATCCTCCTGCTTCAGCATCTCGAGTAGCTGGGACTACAGGTGTGCGCCACCATACCCAGCTAATTTTTAAACATGTTTTGTAAAGACAGTGTCTCATTATTTTGCCTAGGCTGATCTGGACCTCCTGGGCTCAGGCGACTCTCCCACCTTGGCCTCCCAGAGCTCTGAGATTACAGGTGAGAGCCACCGTGCCCTGCTGGAACGGCTGTTTTAGGCCACGAGATGGAAGTGATCACTCCCACTGGATTTTATCTCTCTGTGGGAAGGAAACTCATAACTTATTTAAACCACCATTATTTTGGGTTCTCTGTCATTCACTGACAAATGTCCTCCTAACTCATGATAGCCGCAAAGCTTCTAAGCAATGAAGGATTCTTGGGACATGGGGCAGCCTCTAAGTTACCTTGTTCTGGTTGAGAGAAAGCGGCCTTTTACAGGGCTGATACCAAGGCTGGAGCACTGATCACAGAGGAGGCACCTGGGCTGACAAGGGGACCGCTCTGCTTGTGTATTCTGAACACGTGTAAGTCCAAACGGTGTGATTCCAATAACTCTTACCTTTCAAGCATTACCCACTTTGAGGAGAAATAATTCAAATAATAAACTAGACCCCTGCAGTTATGACACCAGTCCTGTTCTAAACCTGCTTCCTCAACAGCTTTTAAATTCAAAACTATTTCAAACACACAAAGTGTGCAGTTAATAATGTAACTGATTGCACATGTCCAACCACCTGGATTAACAGGATATTAACATTTCGCCAAATTTCCTTGAGGTCTCTCATTCTAAAGAAACAAAAAGTCACAGGGCTGGGCATGGTGACTCATGCCTGTAATCCCAGCACTTTGGGAGGCTGAGGCAGGAGGATCACTTTGAGGCCAGGAGTTTGAGACCAGCCTGGCCAACATGGAGAAAACCTGTCTCTATTAAAAATACAAAAATTAGCCGGGTGTAGTGATACGCTCCTGTAGTCCCAGCTACTTGGGAGGCTGAGGCAGGAGAGTCACTTGAACCCAGGACACGGAGGTTGCAGTGAGCCAAGACTGCGCCACTGCACTCCAGCCTGGGCGATGGAGCGAGATTCTGTCTCAAAAAAGAAAAAGGAAAAAGAAACAAAAGTTCACAGAACCAGCTAAGATTCACCTCTTTGTTTGCACACACAGCATCCCTCCCCTCCACCCCTCCCTCCCTCACTCCTGTGCATGTCTCAACCCTTCCACAATTGTCTCCATCAACAATAGATCGTGCTGTAAAAAACCACTTTCTCGTTCTAACTGGTTAAACTCATTCTTTCAAACACTTGCTGATACCTGGTTGATGTTATCACTTCACAATTTATCTAGGACGACCAGACCCCCTGGAAGTCCCCGTGTCTTTAGGGAGTTTTTGTTTTGTTTTTTTTTTACCACCAATATTGCCTAAAGACAGATGTGCTACTTTGCCTTTTTCTAGTACATATTACAATAAATGTGTGGCTATGCAAATTAAAAGACAAAAGTTGAACGGTGCACCAGTTAAAACTGTGTTTTTACCACCCAGAGAACACTAACTCTCCAGTCCCAGGAGAGCCAGGTTCTGTGACCCCACCTTCCTCCACAGGCCAGCCAAACCAGAACATTCCAGACACTTCTGACTGTACCCTGCAACAGTAATAATAAATTTTGAGCACCGATGCTCATGATATAAATATTTCTGACTTGTAAATTGTGGACATGCCTCGACATTCCTTAGCTGTTTTCTTCCTACTCAGCTAGCCTTCTCCCTACAGGGGGATTTTTAAGCCACATGTCCATTTTGTGAGGATGACTTTTTTTAAAAAATATTTTATTAAAAACATTTTTTTCACTCTGTTGCCCAGGCTAGAGTGCAGTGGCACAATCACAGCTCACTGCAGCCTTGAACTCCTGGGTGCAAGAGATCTTCCCATCTCAGCCTCCCAAGAATAATAGATGGGACTATAGGCATATGCCACCACACCTGGCTAATTTTTTGGAGAGACAAGGTCCCACTATGTTGGTCAAGCTGGTCTTGAACTCCTGGCCCCAAACAATCTTCCTGCCTTGGCCTCCCATAGTGCTGGAATTACAGGTGTGAGCCACTGCACTGGGCCTGAGGGTTATTTTAGTTAACACTGGGTGCCCTCGTCCTTAGAGCCGCTGGGCCAGTCAGATCACACTGCAATGCACTGCTATTTGCTGACAAGTACTGAGGACACCACCCCCAGGCCAGGTGCTCGTGGAGGGAAAATACAAGCAAATAAACAGCAAGCACATACTGAGCAGGGGCTATGCACTCGGGCCCGTTCTAAGCACTTTACACCAGCTAGCTTATTTAACCCCTGCCGCAGCCCAGGAGGCTGTTATCCCATTTTAGGACTGAAGTTCAGAAAGGGTGAGAAACCTGGCCAAGGTCCCAGAGCTGTCACAGACAGCTGCCTGCTCCTTGTGTCCTCCCAGGGCAGAAACAGGGCTTGGAGAGCTCTCTGGGGTCCCTTTCATAAGGGACTGTTCCCATCGGGAGAGATCTGCTCTCATGACCTAGCCATCCCTCAAAGGCCCCGCCCTCTAAGGCCATCGCATGGGGGCCAGGGTCTCAACATATGCATTTGTTGGGAGAGGCTGCACAAACATTCAGTCTTTTGCACATATTGTATCAAAAATATGTAACTTTAGGGTGGGCGTGGTGGCTCACACCTGTGATCCCAGCATTTTGGAAGGCCAAGGCAGGAAGATTGCTTGAGGCCAGGGGTTCAAGATCAGCCTGGGAAACATAGTAAAACCCCAATCTCTAAAAAAAATTAAAATAAAAATAAGTAATTAATTAGCTGGAAATAGTAACACATACCTAGAGCCCCAGAGGATCACTTGAATGCAGGAATTCGAGGCTGCAATGAGCTATGATCGTGCCACTGCACTCCAGCCTGGGCAACGGAGCAAGACCTTGCCTCAAAAAAAAAAAAAAGTAAGTTTAACTGGCAATATCAAGTGTTGATGAGGATTTACAGGTGGGAGAGTAAATTGTTACAACCATTTTGGAAAACTGTCACCAGCTACTGAATCTAAGAATATGACTGTGGTCCAGCAATCCCGTTCCCAGATACGTTCCCAAGAAAAACGTCCATCCGCTCTAGAATGAAAAACAAACGATGATCTCTTCACGTAATTTCATGTAATTGAAAACCGCACAGAAATTAGCAAGCACGAACTGCAGCTTCCGGACAGCACGGCGAGAGCGACCCTCACTGGTGAGGACATGCAGATGAGGCCAGACACCGGGAGCGGGGGTGAGAGTTCACGCACTGTGTGAGGCTTGGGAACAGCAGAGAGGGTCTGTGGGGATAGAGTCTCTATCATGGTTACCCCTGGAGGATGGGAGTCGACTCCGCAAGGCACGTGGGAACTCTTGGGTGATAGAAATCTTCCACGTCCTGGTCTGAGTGCTAACGCCAAGGTGGAAACATGCAGACGTCTGTCACAAGCCATCACTCACGGAAGATTTCTGCACCTTACCATGCATCCATGCATTCCATGCATTGCTCATCTGTAGAATTTTTTTTTTTTTTTTAAAGACAGAGTTTCGCTCTGTTGCCCAGGGTGGAGTACAGTGGTACGATCTCAACTTACTGCAACCTCCGTCTCCAGGCTTCAAGTGATTCTCCTGCCTCAGCCTCCTAAGTAGCTGGGATTACAGGTGGCCGACACCACGGCTGGCTAAATTTTGCATTTCTAATAGAGACGTGTTGGCCAAGCTGGTCTAGTACCCCTGGCCTCAGATGATCTGCCCTCCTCGGCCTCCCAAAGTGCTAGGATTACAAGCGTGAGCCACCTCACCCAGCCCATAGACTTTTTTTAATGTGTAACTTTGGCCACTAGAATCTCTGTCAGTGTGTTGAGATGCTCACATTAAGAGGGGCGTGATTTAGCTGGGTGCAGTACCTCAAGCCTGTATTCCCAGTGCTTTGGGAGGCTGACAGGTGGGAAGATCGCTTGAGGCTAGGAGTTCAAGACCAGCCTGGGCAACATAGTGAGACCCCTGTCTCTCCAAAAAATAAAATTAATTAGCTGGGCATAGTGGCACGCACCTGTGGTCCCAGCTATTAGAGAGGCTGAGGATAGCTTGAACCCAGGAGTTTGAGGCTGCTGTGAGTTACGATCATGCCACTGCACTCCAGGCAGGGTGACAGTGAGACTCTGTATCTAAAAAACTAAATTTTTTTATTTTTTGAAACAGAATCTCACTCTGTCACCCAGGCTGGAGTGCAGTGGTGCGATCTCAGCTCACTGCAACATCTGCCTCTCGGGTTCAAGCGATTCTCCTGCCTCAGCCTCCTAAATAGCGAGATTATAGGCACCCGCCCCCACACCCAGCTCATTTTTGTATTTTTAGTAGAGACAGGGTTTCACCATGTTGGCCAGGTTGGTCTCAAACTCCTGACCTCAAGTGATCTGCCTACCTCAACCTCCCAAAGTGCTGGGATTTAAAATTATTTTTTATTGTAAAAAAGAGGGACACGAGAGAATGGACCCAATTGTGGAAACTGCATGCTTATGTCCTCACCCTCACTAGTTGAGCGCAATTGCCTGGCCATTGCCTGTGTGTCGAAGTTTCTCTCTCTCCAAGGACGCAGAGCTGAATAAGTGTGAGTGACCTGTGTTTGACAGGTGTCCAGCTCATCATTTAGACAGGCCACGCCTCCCGGCTGGGAGGTGCCAGGCGCGGAGCAGCTCTGCATCCCTGTCTCTGCTCTGCCACTCACAAGCTCTGTGACCTTGGGGAATTCACTCAACGTTCCTGAGCCTCCATTTCCTTCCCTGTAGAACGGGGATGACAGCAGCAGTGACATCACAGTTTCAGCGAGAATTCCGAGAGATCATGCGTGCACGCCTGCCACAGCCCCAGCACGTGCTAGTCATTCATCCCATGCATATTTATTGAGCCTGACTCTGTGTCAGGAAGGCTGGGTCCAGCTGTGAGCAAAACAAACACAGCCCCAGGCCTTGGGTGCTTTCTAGTGGGGAGCAGACAAGAAACCCGAGAAGTCAGTGCATGCTGGGGATATCAGAAGGTGAGAAGTACTGGGGGTAGCAAAGCAGGGAAGGCAGGAGGAACGGGGAAATGCAGGGCACTCCTGGCACCACCCGGATTCCCCTGCTGGCCCCCTTCCACCCTGAGCACCGCCGGGGGCGACTGCCTTCATCCAAGTGGAACTTCTCCCAGGTCACAGCCAGTGATCCAAACGGACTGGCCCGGGGAGCAGGATGGAGGGGAGGGCGGAAGCCTGGCACCCTGAGAGGAAGGATAGGAAAGAGTCTGGTGCACAGGCATTTGCAGCAGCTCCAGTCACAACGGCCAAAAGGTGGGAACAGCCCAAGTGCCCATCAGCAGATGACGAATAAGCACACGGGGGGCCTCCATGCAGGGGATATTGTTGGGCCGTGAAGAGGAATGACGCTGCTGTGAACTCAACTTGCTCTGAAAAGCAAAGTCTATTCAAAATGAAAATGCAGCCGGGTGCAGCAGGAAGGAAGGAAATTCTGACTCAGGCTCCAACGTGGATGAACTTTGAAGACACGATGCTAAGTGAAAGTAGCCAAGTGCATGATTCCAGTTAAATAAAGTGCCTAGAGCAGGCAGAATCACAGAGACAGGCAGTAGGTGAGCGCTTACCAGGGGCTGGGGGACAGGAATGGGAGTTATTGCTTAATGGGGACAGAGTCTGCCTGGGGTGATGAAAACCTTTTGGAACGAGAGAGTGGTGATGGTCAAGCAACACTGTGAATGTCCTTAATGCCACTGAATTGTACCTTTAAAAATGGCTACAGTGGTACATTTTACGTTACATGTATTTTACCACAATTGAAAATAAGGCAAGGCTGGATGCAGTGGCTCGTGCCTGTAATCCCAGCAGTCTGGGAGGCCAAAGCAGGAGGACTGCTTGAGGCCGGGAGCTAGAGACCAGCCTGAGCAACACAGTGAGACCTAGTCTCCACAAAAAGTAAAAAAATTAGCCAGGCACAGTGGTACACTCCTGTAGCCCCAACTACTCAGGAGACTGAGGCAGGAGAATCACTTGATCCTTGGAGGTGGAGGCTGCAGGGAGCTGTGATGGTGCCACTGCACTCCAGCCTGGGCAAGAGAGTGAAAGCCCGTCTCAAAAATAAAGTAAAGCAAAAAACAAAACACAAAACACACACACACACACACCCCCTGGTGCAATTCACACATCAGAGACCCCCGTGGATCTGGGCTGATCCCAGATCCCTCTCCTATAAAAACCTCTCTCTCTGGCTCTGCTTCTGGGACCCTGGATCTAGGTCAGGAGGGTTGTGGTTTAAAACAAGGTGCCAGGGAGGCCCGTCTGTGAAGGTGAATCCTGAAC
>NW_012103587.1:1524902-1528268 GCF_000951045.1 Mandrillus leucophaeus
GAAGGAAGGAAGGAAGGAAGGAAGGAAGTCCTGTGCCCGAGACAAGGGGACCGAGGTGCAGAGAGGAGCTTTGCCTCGGCCACAACTGTACAGGGTGAGGGCACAGGGGGCACGCGGGGCACAGACTACAACTCCTGCCACCCCGTCCCCTTCTCTCCACATGGCAGGCTTGGGCTGGCTGCTTAGGGTTAGAAGCGGAAGCCTCTTTTTTACAGTCCTTCGGAAGCAGCAGCGGATCTGGTTTGAGAGTCAACTGACAGGAACCAATGGCTGGTATACTAAGCCTCAGGACGCTCCTGCTCTATGGGCCCTGCCCTGAAGGCCTTGGCTTATTAAATCCATAGATCACCCAGCCTAAAGCGAGCTCTGACCTCACAGATTGCAGCCACCACGATCTCGCCTGCCCTCAGCTTTTGCCTGGGAGCTGCCAGGCTCATGTTGCACCCACAGAAGCTGGGAGCCGATTGCAAGGCCCGGCTGGGTGTGGCGGGAAGTCAAATTTTCCTGGTGGCTAGAGAGTGAGTAGTGAGCAGAGGTGTCTGGAGACACACAACTCCAGGTTTCATTCTCTGCCCTCAATGCTGAAATAATCAGTGTACACACAGTGTGGGATCCCAAGCAGTGCTGACTGTGTCCCCTGCTCAAAGGGCTGATGACAGGGATGTTGCATTGAAATAATTACGGCTTCCGCCTGTGAAGAGGTGGGAGGGGAGGAAGAGAGAAGATCCCATTTAGTTATTTACAGTAAACAGCAGGAGTTGGTAAAGAGAACAATCTGCTTTCTTGCAGAGACAAAGCAGCCAGCCTTGACTAGGGGGTCTGCAGTGACTCCGGGAAGACCCCGGCTTCTTCCCCACTAGGAACAAGACTCTTGGTCAGAAGAGGCCAAGAGAGACATGTTCTACCGAGGGCTGCCAAGGGGGTCTGGAGGCTTCGGGGTGTCCCATATAATAGTAGACTGTGGACTGTAAAGGTTTCCATGACGTCTCAAATATCGGCCTCTCTGACCTACTGCTGCAGCTGTTGACAGGAGGAAGTGGGGAGAAGGGAGTACTGTGTCTTGAGCGCTTCCTGTGTGCCCAGCACAGTGCTAGGGGCTTTATTGGATGTCTTTTATGGAGCTTCAGGTGTATGCTCTGACATTCCATAGTTATTTATTGAGCACTTAGTATGTGCTTCTTAACAACCAACACAGAACCTCAATGTGTACAACGATCACTGTGTACTTGGCTGGTGTGTTAGCAGGGCGGCTGGCGCTGGCTGATCCAGGCTGGCTCGCCCACTGGGCTCTGCCCACCTCACCTGGATTCACCCGGCTGCTGCAGGTCGGCCGATCCAGGTGTGGCTCAGCCCCACATCTCTCTCATCCTTTCTGTGGGACCAGTAGCCACTCAGCACATCCTCCTTATGGCAAAGGAGGAGGAGCAAAAAAGCAAACACAGTCAGTGGAGGTCTGGGGACCTCCCGTGCTCAGACCCAGCACGCGCTCATGTCAGCTTTGTGCTTTTGGTTAAAGCCAAAGTCAAGGGGCAGAAAAACAAACTTCACCTCCACAACGGGAGGAACTGAGAGGCTGCAAGCACAGGGCAGGAGGAAGGATGCGGTCAATTCTGCAATATGGAGCCCTCACATACTGCATGCCAATGAGTGCCACTTGCCCGAAGAGGCCATTGTTTATTAGCCGCCAGGTGTGGGTACTCGTTCACGCATTCTGCTAATGTGCACTGAGCACCTCCCAGCACTGTAGCACCGGCACCTGGTAAGTTACAAAACCAGATGAGTCCTGGCCCTCCTGGCTCCCACAGGGTGTGTCCGGGGAGGACTCGAGACATGGTGTCATGCACATGAAGGTCAGCTGTGCCCAGTGGCCTGAACGGGAGTTGCTTGTGCTGTGTGTGCCTGCAACAGAGGACCTCACCTAGTCTTGGGGCTCAGGGAGCTTCCCCAAGGACATGGGGATGACGATGGAGCTGGCATTTGAGGGACGAGTGGTAACACCCTCGTGGAGAGAAGGAAAAAGCATCCTCAGCCGACGGCTCAGCAGGTTCGAAGGCCGTGTGGTGGGAGGTTTGCTTGCAGAGGTAAAGAAGGTAGGGGGGCTTAGCGGGCAGTTGTAACACAGGCAACGGACCCTACCCACCAACCCCAGCCATCGCCGCCACTGGCCCCGGGTGCACGGCAATCAGAGCTTTCCAAGGGCCTGCAACCACGACCGAGGCCTTAATCAGAGAAGACATGGCTCTGAAACAGAAAAGCCAATGGCAAAATCAAAATTGATAGGTGTCATGGAATACTAGGCAACCAAAAAAAAAGAATGAAATCATGTCCTTTGCCGGAACATGGATGGAGCTGGAGGCCACTATCCCTTGCAAACTAACGCAGAAATAGAAAAGCAAATCCTGCATGTTCTCACTTATAAGTGGGAGCTAAATGGTGAGAACACATGGACATACAGAGAGGAACAAGACATTAGGCCCTACCTGAAGGTGGGGGGACAGGAGGAGGGAGAGGAGCAGGAAAAATAACTAATGGGTACTAGGCTTAGTGCCCAAGTACTAAGTACGTTAGTATCTAGGTCGGTGCAAAAATAATTGTGGTTTTTGCGTTGTTGAATTTTGCCATTTGGTATTGGAATACATTCTTAAATAAATGTGCTTTTTATATATCATTTTAATGCACCTTTCTAGCTTTTTTTGGGTAATGACTTATTATTACTTGCTGTTTGTATTTCTTTTAGACTATGGAAATGATGTTAGACAAAAAGCAAATTTGAGTGATTTTCTTACTCGAGTTCAAAATGGGTCATAAAGCAGCGGAGACAACACGCAACATCAACATCATGTTTAGCCCTGGAGCTGCTAACGAACGTACAGTGCAGGGTGTAATTACAATCACATTGGAGAAGCGTCCTCAGCACATCGATGAGACACATTGAAAACCGCAGCACCAGCAGCTGGCACTGGCCAACAGAAAGGGCCCAAGTCTTCTCCACGACAACGCCTGACTGCACGTCGCACAACCAGCTCTTCAAAAGTTGAACTAATTGGGCTACGAAGTTTTGCCTCATCTACCATATTCACTTGACCTCTCCCCAGCTGACTACCACTTCTTTAAGCATCTCGACAACTTTTTGCAGGGAAAACACTTCCACAACCAGCAGGATGCCGAAGGCGCTTTCCAAGAGTTCATCGAATCCCAAAGCACAGATTTTTACACTGCAGGAATAAACGAACATTTCTTCTTGGCAAAAATGACTTGATTGTCATCATTCTTATTTTGATTAATAAAGATGTGCCTGGGCCTAGTTATAATGATTTAAAATTCATGGTCCAAAACCGCAATTACTTTTACACCAACCTGCAACCT
>NW_012103587.1:1528693-1532913 GCF_000951045.1 Mandrillus leucophaeus
TGACAGGAAGGAGAGGTTGGGGACTAGAAATAATTCTGCACAGGAACAAGAAAGTGAATGCAAGGAAATTTTCAGAGGCAGTCTCTGCCCGAGTCTTTAAAAGTTTTTGTTAGGGGTCATGAAGTTTGAAATGTGTCTTAAGGAGGGATGGATTACTTGGAATAAATTGCCTCTATGAGACAGTGTGATATGAGGGACTGTGGAGAGTCACGTGGCGGCGTGGGAGGAGGAGGAGGGATTAAAATCTACACACAGAGTACAATGTACACAGCTCAGGAGACGGGAACACTAAAAGCTCAGACTTCATCACTCTACAATTCATCCATGTAACTAAAATCCACTTGTACCCCAAAAGCTCCTGAAATTAAAAAAGCAAATTCACAGGTGTCAACTTAGCGACAGAACCTGACATTTTTTTGACAAGCTGACTGCAACGTAGAGCAACTCGTGGAGGTTCTGCTTTTACAGCGTACTGATGGCTTCTGCTTCTGGAAGGTGGAGCAGGTGCACTCACGCACTTCTCCGTCTTCCTCCAACAACAGAAACTAAAAGCCGTAAGCGTGGCAGGTGCTTGTTCCGCCCCTCCTCCCATGTGAGAAGCTGCCTCGAGAGCTGCACAAAGGCCCCTCTGTGAAGCTCCTTAGCGACCCCACAAGGAAAATAGCACGACCACCCCATTCTACAGATGGGGCAACTTGAGGCTCAGAGAGAACAGGCGACTCGCCCAGTGTCACACACGGTCTGCCATTGGTTGTAGAGTCAGGATGTGAACCCGAGTTTGTCTCACTCAGAGCCTGCACCCTGAGCTGCCTGCCTCTGCTTCTCGGATTCCAGCCTCAGTTGTGTGAGTCCTGACCACACTGTAGGTGCTGAACTCATCGCTGAATGCACACATCCGGCAGATGTTTAATGAGCACCTACTGTGTGCCAGGCAGTGTTCTAGGCACTGCGGATACAGCAGGGAGCAAGACAGACAGCATCCCTGCCCCGACGACACTGGTGTTTAAGTAGCAGGAGAAAACATGCAATAAATATAGATATACACACACTATGCCAGACACTGCTAAGTGCTAAGGTCAGAAAATGACGCGGGGGCAGTGGGGATGAGATGCAAGGGGGTGCAATGTTAAGTGCAGTGGCAGGGAAGGCCTCGCTGAGAAAGGAGTCATTGCACCTGCAACAGGGAAGGTTACGAGCAACGGGGCATCCAGGGGAGAGGGAACAGGCAATGCAGAGGTCTGGAGGCCAGACCACGCCTGCAGCGACTCTGAGGAACTGCAAGGAAGCCAGCATGGCTGATGCTAAGTGCGCAAAGAGGTCAATGGTAGGAGATGAGGACACAGAGGACAGATGCTCCAGGAGGCCAGAGTGTGTGGGGTTTTGAGGTCACAGAAGGACTTTGGTGTTTACTCTGGCGGAAGTGGGAGCCACGGCAGGCATTTGAGTAGAGGAGCAGCCTCCTCTGGCTTGGGATTGAACAGGATCCCTCTGGCTGCCGTGTTGGGAATAGCCTCAGTGGGGCCAGGGTGGCAGCTGGGAGACCAGGGACCTGGACTACTGTACCCGTCCAGGCGAGCAATGATGGCGGCTGGAACCTGGTCGGGGTGGGGAGAGGTGGAGGTGGTGAGAAGTCTGCAGATTCTGGATGTATTTGGAAGAGAAAAACGGCAGAATTTGCTGGTGAGTCAGACACGCGCATGAGAGAAAAAAAGCAGTCGGATGACTCTGAGGTGTTTAGTCCAGCAACAGGGAGATCAGGTTACCATTCCCAGAGAAGCAGGCAGGGGCGGAGCAGGCCTGAGGTCGATGTTAAACACGGTGGTAAGTCTGAGATGCCCGTGAGCCATCTGCAGCCCGAGCCGCTTTTTCTCTAAGGACACAGCAGCAGAAAATATAACACAGTGTCTGGCTTGAGCTTCTGAAAATCCTCACTCCTCAGGTTTGTTCTCCTCCAGGGATAAAACCAACCCACCGGATCTTTCTCTGCCATCTCTCCTGAGCACGGCGAGCCTCCAACTGGGTCGGCTTCAATCCTCCGGGAAGCTGGCGCCATAAATCACCCGGCGATGATCCCAGGGGCCTCTGAGGACGTCTCCCGGTATGAGGCTCAGACAATAGAAGGGGATTTGGATGAGCTCACCCAGCGGCGGGCACATTAGATTTGCCATAAATTATTACAAGGTTAACAGGAAATCACACAGTGATCTCAGCTGAGCTGTGGAAGGAACAAGGGGAGGGTGCCGGGGCCCTCACAGCACCACATACTCCAAGCCATCACCCTGCTCTGCAGTCAGGGCAGTGTGTGTGTCCCAGAACAGATCATCAAATAGTCCTAGCATGAATGAGAAATGGGAAGGTTTTCTTGAGGACATCAGATGTCTTTGCTTAGCAGCTTAAAAGCTGTGTGTCCTTGAGCAAGTTACCTAACCTCTCTGGGCCTCGATTTTCTCATCTGAAAAATGTGCATAATACTTGTTCCTAACACAGCTGGTGAGGATAGCAATTTGCTCCAATTTCCCCCAAACATTTGCTCACCTTCCTGTCTTTTTCCCAGCACACAAAGAATCACATGTTCTCCAGTCCTTGAATTGAGGTACAGTCATGTGTCTTGGTGTAGTGCATGAAACCCAGATGGAAAAGATATGTTTTAAGAGCCAGTGCGCAATTCACCATGATTCACTTCATTCACTTCCCTTCCTACAACTACCACAGTTTGCCAAGAGTAGAGTGATCTGTGCCACCCAAGACGGGCAGGACATAACCTGCGATTGTTGTTTGTTAAGCTGGAATTTGGGGGTCATTTGTTAATGCAGCAAGACCTAATCTCTCCTGACTGAGGCCAGATTAAATGAGTTAATACATCTAAAATCCTTAGAGTACTGTCTGGCACAAGGCAGGCACCACAGACTGTTAGCTTTTATTATTGTTTAAACAATCATCAGCCAGGCGCCGTGGCTCAAGCCTGTAATCCCAGCACTTTGGGAGGCCGAGGTGGGCGGATCACGAGGTCAGGAGATCGAGACCATCCTGGCTAACACGGTGAAACCCCGTCTCTACTAAAAAAAATACAAAAAACTAGCCGGGCGAGGTGGCGGGCGCCTGTAGTCCCAGCTACTTGGGAGGCTGAGGCAGGAGAATGGCGTGAACCGGGGAGGCGGAGCTTGCAGTGAGCTGAGATCCGGCCACTGCACTCCAGCCTGGGCGGCAGAGCGAGACTCCGTCTCAAAAAAAAAAAAATCATAAAGATGAAATCAGCAAACCTGGACATGGAGTAGCAGATAGACTCCAGGGAGGCCCCACTGGCCTCTGCCCCCTGGTGCGCATGCCCTTATTAATCTCCTCCCCTTGATTGTGGGCTAGACCCACATGAGGCTTGCTTCTTGCAAAGGTGATGGAATGTCACTTGCAGGACCTACAATCACAGTGTCTGTCTTGCTAGGAGGCTCTCTCCCTTGCTGGCTCTGAAGTGAGTGGGTGTGTGGGAAGACCCACATAACAGAGAACTGGGGGTGGCCCCCAGCCAACGGCCAGCTAAGAATAGAGGGCAGCCTCTGGCCCAAAGCCAGCGAGAATCTGAGCCCTACAGCCCCACAGCAAGAGTAACCAATTCATTCCAGCCTGCCTGGGCTTTTTCAGCTTTAGCACTGGAGAGTCCCACATCCCTGGAAACTCCCTCCTGGTTTATCCAGGACTATCCTGGTTTTAGGGTTGAAAGGTTGGCATCCCTGGAGCCCTTCAGTGCTGAGCAAACTGGGATGGTCGGTGTATTCGATGGCTAGGGCTGCCGTGACAAGTGCCACAGACGAGGTGGCTAACCAGACGGACGTCTATTTGCTCACAGTTCTAGAGGCTGGAAGCCCTGGATAAAGGTGTGGGCAGTGTTCTTTTCTTCTGAAGTCTCTCTCCTCCACTTGCAGATGGTCATCTTCTCTCTGTGTCTTTACGTGCTCTTTCCTGTGTGTGTGTCCTAATCTTATTTGATAGAATAGTCATAGCAGATTTGGGCCCACTCTAATGACTTTGTTTAACGTAATTACTTCTTCGAAGACCTATCCCTAAATACAGTCACATTCTGAGGTACAGAGTGAGAGTCCATCCCAAAAAAAAAAAAAAAAAAAAAAAAAAAAGTGTTCCTCAAAATATTTAATTTAGCCCAGCCATGGTGGCTCACACCTATAATCCCAGCAGATTTGGGCCCACTCTAATGACTTTGTTTAACG
>NW_012103587.1:1534961-1541468 GCF_000951045.1 Mandrillus leucophaeus
TGTTATTAATATTGTGTTATATATTATATGCTATATTATAACGTTATTAATGTAACGCTGTTATTAATACTAGCACTCAACCCTTGCATGAACATGGGTTACAAGCTACGTAAGCGCAGCTTGGTGGCTTCTCAACGAATCCTAATGAGAACCCTGTGAAGTAAGAACTGTTAACACCCCATTTTGCAGATGAGGAAACTGGGGCACTTGGTGGTTAAATAACTTGTTTGGTGCTGGGTAAGAAGCAAGAGGCAATGTCCTTAGATACATTGGGAGGGAAGTCAGTGAGATTTTATAGAGAATTGCCAAGAGTGTGAGAGAGAATAAACATTGCCAATAGTAACCTTGTCTACCAGTCTTTGGGGGTAAAAACAGCAGCTGCTGTTTATTGAGTGCTTACCACGTTTCTGGCACTGCTCTGAGGGCTTTGTTTGTCTGTAGTCATTTCGTCCCCATGACAAACTGGTAAGTGAAGAAACTGACAATGCTCATTGATATATTAAAGGCACTGATAAGTCCTGATAATGTGATGAGTGAAGAAATGTTATCATCATCCTCATTTTCTAGGCTAGAAAACTGAGGCACAGAAAGGTGAAGTAGTGTGTCCAAGGCTGCACAGCTAGGAAGTGGCTTAGCTGGGACTCAAGTCCAGAGCCTGTGCTGTGTTCCTAACCCTGCATGCCATCACCTCTCTGGGGCTTACCAGAGGCTGAATGCTGGCATTTTCTTTTCTCTTCCTCTTGTCAGCCTATTTTGCAAAGGCAGACACTGAGACTCAGTGAAGGGTGCAGGTTGTTCAGGCCCCTGCAACAAGTGAGAAGCAGACCACCTCCCCTGGGGCACCAGATGCCAGGACAGAGGTGAACAGCACTTACCTTCACTTTGCCGCATTCAGCTCGGCAGGACGGGCCCTGATGGACCCCCCACCCTCTCCAGACCCATTGCCTGGCTCAATAGTAAAATAATGCTGACCCAAAAGATCAGAAGCAGAAGATGGCTTGCTATCCACATCTGCTGCTTACTCAGCATTCTTGCTGAACTTTAAAAAAATCCCTGAGAATGCCAGAACCAGAGCTATAGCTTGCTTAAAATGAAATTTAAAAAAAAGGAAAAACTGATAATGTGAGGAATCTTCCCTGCAAGCCAGTGCAAATCAAATGGGTTTATGCAAAAAGGGAGGCTTATTGGCTGAAGTAATTTAAATTCCAGGAATAGCATCAGCTTCAGGCATAGCTGGATCCAGGGGCTCAGCTAATGTCATCCGGCTTGGGTCTCTCCTTCCCTCTCTGGCCTGTCCTCTCCTCCATGTTGGTTTTATTCATAGACGCCACATGGTGGCAAGATGGCTGCCAGGAGCTTTATGCCACATCCCCCAGGCATGAGTCCAGCAGGAAAGAGATTCCCTTCAGGGTACTACACACAGCAAATGCGCCAAGATCAACCTTGATTGGCCATCTTAAACCAATCAGGGGACAGCAGGAGGCCAAGTGGCTCAGATCCAAATCACCTGGAGTTGGATGCACTGTCTCTGGACCAAGAGTGGAAGGTTGGATGCCCCATGGAAATCAGGACTTGTTGCCTGAAGGAGGAGGAGCAGAGGCTGTGGAGACAGACTCAGGTACTCACTACACCAAGAAACGAATCAGGCCCTGTGTGCTGGCACCTTCTGTTTGCCCAAGAGATCCCTCTCTTCCTTTCCCCACTGGTCCTCTGCCCCTAAAGCTGACCCCCCACACCACATCCATAGCCCACTGCTCTCTGTCTCTGGTTGGACTTGGCAGTGGGGCAGCCCGGCAGGACACGAGTGAGGTCAAGGGCTCCCTCAGGCCACTCAAGGGAACCTCTCCTCTCAAGACAGCTCCTGCTACATTCCCTCTCCTCCTGGCTTTCTGGAACTATCCCTTCCCTCCTCCCTTCCAGCCCAGGGGTGGTGGCATCACCTCCATTTCCAGCCCAGAGTTCCTCTATTCCTGCCCACACTTTTGAAAATAGCCCCTGTATGAAGCCAACCTGGAGTCATCCACATGTTACTGTCCCTGCTTTTCCTGAAATCTTGCACCCAGAGAGATGCCAGGGAGGAAACCCAGTGCATGCTGGGACGCCCAGATTCTCCCATGATCCCCTAGTGTCAGCACCCCCCCCACCAGAACCCACCCCTACTGCTCCCCGGCTTCCCCCAAGTCTTAACCACCAGTGAGTTGAGAAGATGAAAAATTTCTGGAAATGGACGGTGGTGACGGTTGCACAACAATGTGAGTGTGCTTCGTGCTGCCAAATTGTACATTTAAAAATAGTTAAAATGGTAAATTTTCTGTGATGTATATATTGCGGTAAGCCACAATTTTTAGCATGTTAAAAACAAAAAAAAAAGCCAATAAGCACAAATCCTCATCCAGCCAGTGTCCCAGCTTTTCTCCCTCCCTGCTCCACCTCGGGTATAGCAATTCCTGCTCGGAGAGGAAGCCAAGTCTCCTTTCGATCAATGCGGTATTGATTCGTGTTTCATGAACAAGGACAAAGGCTGATTGCCTTCCAGTGGATCTGAACTTCACACGCCCCCAGGCCTCGGGCACAAAATGATGCAAACCATTTCCGCAGCCAAGAGGGAGGAGGTTCAGCAACTGGTGGGTGGGCAGGGGAAAGAAAGGCATTTGGCCAATGCCACCCACTAGGAGCCACTCCGGGGCAGAGATGACAAAGTTCGGAGCAGACGCCCAAGTTCCTCTTTCCAGCACGGGAACTGAGTCACCCTGCCTGTGTCCTCCCAGCAGCTCCGTTCTGCCCGCAGGCTGGGAGTGGCCTGGTTACAAGGCCAGATGCCCACAGTCAGCAAATTAAGGACAGTCCTTTCCACTGGGAAGAACCAAGCCTCCCAGGGCACACAGTAGGCCGGGTTCTAGATGCTGACACTAAAAAAGGGAGCTGAGGCCGGGCGCAGTGGCTCATGCCTGTAATCCCAGAACTTTGGGAGGCCAAGGTGGGCAGATCATGAGGTCAGGAGCTCAAGACCTGCCTGGCCAACATGGGGAAACCCTGTCTCTATTAAAACTCACAAAAATTAACCAGGCGTGGTGGCAAGTGCCTGTAATCCCAGCTACTCAGGAGGCTGAGGCAGGAGAATCACTTGAGCCTGGGAGGCGGAGGTTGGTTGCAGTGAGCCGAGATGCGCCACTGTACTCCAGCCTGGGTGACAGAATGAGACTGTCTCAAATAAATAAATAAATACATTAATTAAATGAATAAAAAGAAGGAAGCTGAGCTGATCATTCCCTGTCCTCATTGAGTTGATGCTCCAGGGCAGGCTGTCTAGTAGAAACATAACGCCACCCACGGGTAGAATTTAACATTTCCTAGTAGCCACGTTAAAAGGAAGAAAATGTGGCTGGGCGCCTTGGCTCACGCCTGTAATCCCAACACTTTGGCAGGCTAAGGTGGAAGGACTACTTGAGCCCAGGAGTTCAAGACTAGCCTGGGAAACACAGTGAGACCCCATCTCTACAAAACTTAGCAGGGCATAGTGACACCTGCACCTGTAGTCCCAGCTACTTGGGAGGCTGAGACAGGAGGATCCCTTGAGCCTGGGAGGTTGAGGCTGCAGTGAGCCCTGATTGTGCTGCCGCCCTCCAGCCTGGGCAACAGAGCAAGACTCTGTCTTGAAAATAATAAATAAATAAAAATAGAAAGTGAAAAAAAACAGATGAGATTAATTTTAATTTAATCTAATTGATCCAAAATATTATCCTTTCAGCACGCACTCCACATAAAGAATTAATCCCTGAGCTATTTACACGCATTTGTTTCATCCTAACTTTCTGGAACCCACTGTGTATTCCACACTTAGAGCCCATCTCAATGTGGACACTAAATTCTCATTGGAAATATTTGATCTGCATTTTGATTCCGTAAAACTGACAGTTGAAAAGGTGCATTAATCTACTGAAGTTGCCCCGTAGAGACTTAAAAATCTTCCAAGAACTGAGTATCAAAAAAATCATCTTCCTTTAATATTCACATCCACATTGGCAAACTGCTTCGGTTTTTAATTTTTAATTTAAACTAATTAAAACAAAGATATGAAGACATAAAATTCAGTTCCTCAGTCGCGATAGCCACATTTCAAGCGCCTGACAGACACACGTGACCAGTGGCTATTATTTTGGCCAATGCCGTTTGAAATGGAGGAGACAGGCCAGGTGCAGTGGCTCATGCCTCTAATCCCAGCACTTTGGGAGGCGGGGTCAGGCAGATCACATGAGGCCAGGAATTTAAGACCAGCCTGGCCAACATGATGAAACCCTGTCTCTACTAAAAATACAAAAATTAGCCAGGTGTGGTGGCGGGCACCTATAATCCCAATTACTCTGAAGCCTGAGGCAGGAGAATTGCTTGAACCTGGGAGGTGGAGGTTGCAGTGAGCCAAGATTGTACCACTGCACTCCAGTCTGGGCAACAGAGCAAAACTCCATCTCCAAAAAATAAATTAATTAATTAATTAAATGGAGGAGACAATGAAACTATGTGTAAATGGCATCGTTTCATGTCAGCAGAATCCCACAGTAGGTCCTCTTTCCTTTAGCGAATTCATTTAGTGAATTATTTTGAGACACATCCACATTGGGGGTAGGTGTGTGTGCATACATCCACCTGATAGTAAAAGCGAAGAAAGAACACAGAAACTAAAGGGAGGTTGGGAGTGCTTTTAGTTAGAGAGGAGATTTGGACAGGCCTCTCGGAAGCGGTGATGTTTGGCAAAGACTTGAAGGCCGTGGAGATCTGAGCCATGTTTGGGTCTGGCAGAAGAGTGTCCCAGGCAGAGGGAACAGTCAGTGCGAAGGCCCTGAGGTGGAAGCATGCCTGGTGTGTTCAGGAAGCAGAGCAGAGGCCGGGTGGGTTGGAGTGGACAGAGGATGGGAAAAGAGATAGGAAAGGAAACCAGAACAGTCCCAGGGCCAGACCCCATGACCTCGTGGGGCTTTGTAAGAACTCGGACTTCTACTCTGAATCATCTTTCCCCGCCCCCAGTTCATTCCCAAAATGTCCTCTTTTCTTGCCTGGCTCTTCTCTCATTCAGCGTAGGTATCTTTAGAGTCATTTATTGTATTAGTCCATTTTCACGTTGCTGATAAAGACATAGCTGAGACTGGGTAATTTATAAAGAAAAGAGGTTGAATGGACTGATGGTTCCACGTGGCTGGGGAGGCCTCACAAGCATGGCAGAAGGTGAAAGGCACATCTTACATGGCGGCAGACAAGAGAGAGAGCCAAGCAAAAAGGGAAACCCCTTATAAACCATCAGATCTCTTGAGACTTACTCACTACCACAAGAATAGCATGGGGAAAACCGACCCACAATTCAATTATCTCCCACCGGGTTCCTCCCACAACCTGTGGGAATTATGGGAGCTACAATTCAAGATGAGATTTGGGTGGGGACACAGCCAGACCACATCATTTATGTTGCTGTGCACATCAGTAGTTCATTGTAAGGATATACCACCATGTGCTGACCCACTCGCCTGCTGACAGGGTGTTGGTTTATTTCCAGTTTTTGGCTGTGACAAGAAAGCAGCAATGAACATTTGTGTACAAGTCTCTGTGTAGACAGATGCTGTCATTTCTCTTGGAGGGGGATCGTGGGGTCATACTGGAAGTGTATGATTAACTTAAGAAACTGCCAAACTGTTTTCCAGTGTAGTTATATGATTTCACATTCCCTCCAGCTGTGTGTGAGTTCCAGGCCCTCTGAATTCTCCTGGTGCTGGAGGGCGTCAGTCTTTTTCATTTCAGTCATGCTAGCTGGTGCTGGAGTATCACATTTTGATTTTGGACTGTGAGATCTTTAAGGTCCGGAATATTCATTCATGCTTTCAACAAATATTTACTGAGGACCCATGAAGCACCGGGCACTGTGCCAGGAGCAGAAGCAAGCACAGTTGCTGCTCCTGTGGTATGTCCAGTTTCAGGAGTGAGACTGACACTTAACAACTGTGCGGTTACAGGGCCTTTCAGTGCATGAGATGCCAGGAGTCTGTGAGGCAGAGAAGCATGACCTGTTCTTGTGGAGAGGGAATCAGGGCAGGCTCCCCTGAGTAAACGACTTCTTGAGAACTAGTTGGTTGGCTGGGCACAGTGGCTCACACCTGTAATCCCAGCACTGTGGGAGGCCAAGGCGGGTGGATCACCTGAGGTCAGGAGTTCGAGACCAGCCTGGCCAACATGATGAAACCTTGTCTCTACTAAAAATACAAGATTAACTGGGCGTAGTGGCACATGCCTGTAGTCCCAGCTACTGGGGAGGCTGAGGCAGGAGAATTGCTTGAACCAGGGAGGTAGCAGAGGTTGCAGTGAGCTGAGATCATGCCGTTGCACTCCAGCCTGGGTGACAGAGTAAGGATTTGTCCCAAAAAAAAAAAGTTAGTTGAGTGGGGAGGAGGCAGGAAAGAGAAGTCCAGGGAGAAGAGATGCCCACACACAGAAGCCATGGATAAACTGGGATCCTTCAGGCTT
>NW_012103587.1:1542423-1544400 GCF_000951045.1 Mandrillus leucophaeus
ACAAACCGTGAGCCAATTAAGCCTCTTTTCTTCATGTTACCCAGTCTTAGGCATTTCTTTATAGTGACATGAGAATGGCCTCACATACTGCCCTTCTAAAAGAGACCCCAGAGAGTTCCCTTACCCCTTCTGCCATGTTAAAACATAGCAAGAAGCCACTATCTATGAACCAGGATGTGGGTCCTCAACAGACATCGAATCTGCCAGTGACTTGGTCTTGGACTTCTCAATCTCCGGAACTGTGAGCAATAAAAAATTTTTTGGCTGGGTGCAGGGCCCATGTGTGTAATCCCAGCATTTTGGGAGGCCAAGGTGGGTGGATCACCTGAGGTCAGGAGTTTGAGATGAGCCTGGCCAACCTGGTGAAACCCCATCTCTACTAAAACTACAAAAAAATGAGCCAGGCGTGGTGGCACATGCTTGTAATCCCAGCTACTCAGGAGACTGAGGCAGGAGAATCGCTTGAACTGGGGAGGCCAGGGTTGCAGTGAGCCAAGATCACGCCACCACCCTACAGCCTGGGCAACAAGAGTGAAACTCTGTCTCAAAAAAAAAATTGAGACAAGGTCTCACTCTATTGCCCAGGTTGGAGTGCAGTGGCATGACCACAGCTCACTGCAGCCTTGACCTCCCAAGCCCAAGCAATCCTCCCACCTCAGCCTCCCAAGTAGCTGGGACTACAGGTGTGCACCACCGCACTCAGCTAATATTTTTTGTATTTTTTGTAGAGACAAGGTTTCACCACGTTGCCCAAGCTGGTCTCAAACTCCCGAGCTCAAGCAATTTGCCCACCTTGGCCTCCCGAAATGCTGGGATTACAGGCGTGAGCCACCGCACCCAGCCTGAGCAGTAAAGTTCTGTTGTTCATAAGCCACCAGTCTATGGTACTATATAACACAGGGGTCACCAACCTCCGGGCCGTAGACCGGTACCAGTCCATGGCCTGTCAGGAGCTGGGTCACACAGCAGGAGGTGAGCAGCAGGCGAGCGAGCATTACCACCTGAGCTCCACCTCCTGTCAGATCAGTGGCGGCACTAGATTCTCATAGGTGCACAAACCCTATTGTGAACTGCGCATGTGAGGGATCTAGGTTGCCCGCTCCTTACGAGAATCTAATGCCTGGTGGTCTGAGGTGGAAGTTTCATCCTGAAACCATCCTCCCCACCGACAGGCTGTGGAAAAATTGTCCTCCACAGAACTGGTCCCTGGTACCAAAAAGGCTGGGGACTGCTGGCATAACAGCAGCCTGAACTAAGACACTCATATAACAGAAGGCCTAGGGAAGGGCAGTCTCAGGATGATTTCGACCCCACAATATCATCAAGAGCCTAGGAGCTTCCCAGCTTTCTGCTCCACCATTCTCAGTGGGTCAGCCATGCTTTCTCTCATAGTCATAAAGTGGCTGCTGTGGCTCCAGACAACACACCCTCACCCTCACCCAGTGAGCCAAGCAGGAAGGAAGAGAGGCAGCAAGGGGCACGTCTTAGGCATTTCTTTATAGTGACATGAGAATGGCCTCACATACTGCCCTTTTAAAAGAGACCCCAGAGAGTTCCATTACCCCTTCTGCCATGTTAAAAGACAGCAAGAAGCCACTATCTATGAAGCAGGATGTGGGTCCTCAACAGACATGGAATCTGCCAGTGACTTGGTCTTGGACTTCTCAATCTCCGGAACTGTGAGCAATAAAAAATTTTTTGGCTGGGTGCAGGGCCCACGTGTATAATCCTCAGGCCAAGGTGGGTGGATCACCTGAGGTCAGGAGTTTGAGACGAGCCTGGCCAACATGGTGAAACCCCATCTCTACTAAAACTACAAAAAAATGAGCCAGGCGTGGTGGCACATGCTTGTAATCCCAGCTACTCAGGAGGCTGAGGCAGAAGAATCGCTTGAACTGGGGAGGCCAGGGTTGCAGTGAGCCAAGATCACGCCACCACCCTACAGCCTGGGCAACAAGAGTGAAACTCTGTCTCAAA
>NW_012103587.1:1546096-1580246 GCF_000951045.1 Mandrillus leucophaeus
CTCAGCCTCCCGAATAGTTGGGATCACAGGTGTGCGCCACCATGCCTGGCTACTTTTTGTATTTTTTGTAGAGACAGGCTCTCACTACATTGCCCAGGCTGGTCTCAAACTCCTGGACTCAAGTGATTAGCCCACCTCGGCCTCCCAAAGTGCTGGGATTACAGGCACGAGCCACCGCTCCTGGCCAGCGTTCTTTTTCAGAGTCTGGTATAGGGAGGCAGCCTGCGGGGGGCAGGGGAGCCCACGCTTTCCCGCTGGTTGTCACCAGGGCTGGCTCTCGGCTCTCAGGCCCCCGCTTGCAGCACAGGAGCTGACTTCTTCAAAGCCGCCGGGAGCTCCTCTGCTACTGCGACTTCCCCATGGTGTCATGCAGTCCTGGGAGTGACTACACCATCACTCTTTTGTCACATGTCATCACCTGATCGAGGGAACAACTATCCCATCGCATTCTCACTCAAGGGAGGGATTATCCCAGGCATGGACACCAGGGCAGAGGGGCTTAGGGGACGCTGCAGGATTCTGCCTACCACAGAAGACAAAGCTTCTGGGGGGGGCTTGGCCTGGTGCAAATGCTAAACCCAGAGGGGGCCAGTCCAGGGATCGCCCAGAGTTCCTCAGGATGGAGTCCACTGTCTGAGCAGAATCCTCCACTGGGCAATTTACAGCACAAATTGTGAAGTCCTCACCCTGCATGAAGCAGATGCAATCAGGTGATTCGGGAAAGGCTCAGATGAAAGCAGGGACCAGCCAGGAGAAGGCCGGACTCAGGAGCCTGGGGAGGGCCTGGGAGGTGGCCGGCAGCTGCCACTTCACAGAACTGGAAGAGGGAAGGCCCAAGGGTGGAGGAGTCAGGACTAGACTCAGTTGGGTGGGATAGAAAATCCAGTCCCCCAGCAGCACAGAGCCCTTGGGGAATTCCCAGTGGCTGCTGCGGGTAAATAGATAAGAAATCCAGCTGCCCACAGAAGGTGGCCTCTATTTTAGAGATTAAAAAACTAATGCTCAGAGAGGTTAAGTGACTTGCCCAAGGTCACACAGCTGGGAAGTGGGAGAGCTGGGATTTGAACCCCCTTGATTTGACTTTCTGTCACTTGCAACCAGTAAGTCCTGATTACTATGCCATGTGACCCTTGGCAAACCAGGGAGTGAGTTCCTGAAGCTTTTATTATAGTTTTGTGTGTGTGTGTGTGTGTGTGTGTGTGTGTGTGCATGCATGCGCACGCACATGTATATATGCAGGGTTACAACATAAGATGTACTTCTTACCAGGGGTTGTGTTTTAAAATATTTGCAAACAGGCCAGGAGCAGTGGCTTATGCCTGTAATCCCAGCACTTTGGAAGGCCAAGGTGGAAGGATCACTTAAGGTCGGGAGTTTGAGACCAGCCTGGCCAACATGGTGACGCCTTGTCTCTACTAAAAATACAAAAATTAGCCAGGCATGGTGGCACACGTCTGTAATCCCAGCTACTTGGGTGACTGAGGTGGGAGGATTGCTTGAACCCAGGAGGCAGAGGTTGTAGTGAGCCAAGATCATGCCACTGCACTCTAGCCTGGATGATAGAATGAGACTCCATCTCAAAAAATTAAAATAAATAAAATACAAAAAAAATAATAAATATTTGCAAGCATTGCTTTAAACTCGTGTTCCTCAAAGTGTCCTCCATGGATCAGCAGCCCCAGGTACTCTGGGAGCATGTTGGAAACGCAGTCTCAGGCCCCACCCTAGGCCTGCTGAAGCAGAACTGCATTTTAACAAAATTCTCTGTTGAGCTGTGTGCAGTTTTGAGAAGCTCAGCTCTGGCTAGAACCTAAGCGCGCCCGCAGTGCCTCGGGCTCTGCAAGGAACTCCAGGGCCCCCCATCATCTCTCAAGGCTCCCCCAGATGTGAGGGAACCTCAGGGCAGTGACAGGAACTGAAAACAGAATCCCCAAACGCTTCCCACCCCGCCGCCCAGCCCTCCCCGCTGCTGCCTCCTGGTGCAGCTCTCCCTGGGACTGTGCCCAGGGTTTCCCACTGCCTGGGCCTCTCAATACCTCCTGGGGGCTGAGGCCCACCCGCCCAACTTGCCCCCCAGGGCCACCCAGGACAGGGCCTGGCAAGCTTCCCAGAAGTGGAAGTGAGACTTGGTTTAAAGAAACAGACCACGAAAAGGGTGGCGACCAGCTTCTCTCTGCCCTGGCATGAAGGTGTACCCACAAAGAGCTAAGGTAGCAGCAGGAGGGACGGAAGTCAGATAGTTAGACAGCGTGGTGCTGTGGTCACCACCACCATTTCGGACTCCTGTCTTCACCCAGCAGGTCCATGAGAACATTTATCCACCCACCCACCCACGCACCCAACCACCCATGCACGCACCCACTCACGCACCCACGCATCACTCACCCACGCACCCATGCATCCACGCACCCACGCACGCACCCACCCACTTACCCACACATCCACCCACCCATCCACCACTTGCTGAGGTCCTCCTGAGAGCTCCAGGGACTGGGGTACAGACAGGCAAGCATTCTGCCAGTAACCCGCTGGGTGACTTATGAAGTCGCCAAGGCACCCCGGGCCTCAGTTTTCCCTTTGGTAAAATGTGAGAGTCAAACAAGAGGCCTCCAAAACATTTCATTTTGATCTTTCTTTTGGTATGGCAGTAATAAGGGTGAATGGCATACAGTAAGCGCTCAATGAGTGCCTGTCCATGAACAGACACAGCCCCAACACCACTGTCCATGCCCCCAGTTTTACAGAGGCAGCCCCAGGCCCAGCTCCGTGGTGAGCCAGCGGGATGATCATTCTGCACTGCTTTGCCACAGACTGGCCTTGGTGTGGTCATGTGACTCACTTCTGACCAAGGGGACATCAAAGGAAGTCTGCTGCGACCTCAGGGAAAGATTTTTCTTCCTGATATAAGAGAAACACACAGAGAAGACCTCCTTTCTCCCCACCCAGCCCCTTTCTTCCAGTTTGAGAGGCTGCGGTGTAAAGAATTGATGTCTGGAGCAGCTGCAGCCATGTTGGGACCCCGAGGCAAGAAAGACGGCAGTGTCATAGGCACTGAATGGCCTGGTCTTCGACAACATCACTGAGGGGCTGAGCCACACCTGGAAACTCATACCTCTGGACTTCTTAAGTTAAATGGTCTTGTCATCTACGCCATAGTGTGCTGGGCTTTCTGTTACCTACAGTTGAGGCATGCTAACCAATCCGGTCAGTTCTTCAAAGCCACTTCTTACCCATCTCCCAGAGCTCTGCTCAAACGCCCCTTCCCTGCCAGCACCCGTCCAGACACTCTTGAACTCACCACAGTCCCTGGCAGCACACTGAGCATAGGTGCCATTTAATTTGCCAGGAGAGCTGGGGATAAATCCCTAACCTTAACCCTCTAACGTGGGCCGTGTAGAAGGAAAATCCCATTTTTCTGGTGCCCTCGTCTAAGTCAGAGCCCTGGGCTGGAGAGAGGCTAGGTCTGCATCTGCGCAGTGACTAGAAGGATTCCTAGCCCACCTCAAGGTCAATAGTGATAGCACAGGAAGCCAAACTGCATCAGAATTCCCAGCTAAGGCCAAGGAGCCAAGCAGGCCTCAACCTTGCCATTTCCTAGCTGTGTGCCCTTGGGCAAGTGACTTCACCTCTCTGGGCCTCACTCTCCCCATCTGTAAAATGGGAACAGTAACACCTCAAAGATCATGATAAGAGCTAAATGGAGGCAATTAAGGGAGCCAGCTAGCCACTCGGAGGCCTATTTCCCGTGGGCAGGAAGCTAGCATGAGGGTGGTTGGGAGGATGACACCCCACTCCTGGAATGTGTGGGAATGAAGCTGTCTGGTAACCAGTGTGAGGCCAGGGTCATCTCACAAACTCTCTACTCTAGATCCAGCTTCCACAGAAAGTTCCAGGACATGAGCTGTCACTAACCCTTCCCTGGCTGCCACCCAACAGCAAGGTGGCCTGCCCCTGTACCTCCCAAGGGCCCGAGGCCGTCCCCAGGCCCCTGCTCAGGACCATGTGCTGGTCAGGCCCCGGCTGTTTCCCCCGGCTGTGGGAGGACGAGACAGGCGAGATGACAGGATGGCCTCTTCTACCCAAAGTGTAATCAGACAACCTGCGTACCTGCTCCAACCTCACTATGAGGAGAGGCCGGTGAGTAATAAGATCTGACGGTTCTGGAGCATTGCTACGTGCCAGATGTGTTCTAGCACTTTCTATCAATTTATTTCATCCTCAGAACAATGCTGTGCGGTAAATACTATTATCATCGCCATTTTACAGATTAAGAAACCAAGGCTCGGAGAGGTTAAGTAACTTGCCCAGGGTCACACAGCTAATAGGCAGTGGAGCTGGGCTTTGCAACCATCTGATATGACTTTCTGCCGTTGCAGCCAATCAGTCCTGATTAATGTGGCATGTGACCCTGGGCACTTGCTCTGAACCAAACTGGAAGGCGAGCTGGCTGGAGAAACCCTTTCCTTCTCAACAAACAGGCCAAAGCTCCAGCGCTCCTACTCCAATAGAAACCCCGACAAATGGAGACGGCGGTGGCCAGGGTCAGCAAGAGAAGCAGGCGGCCTGAGCTGGGGGCCCTGGGACCACACACGGAAGGCACCGCCTTGCTTTCTCACCCGGCACCAGCAGCCCCAGGCAGCTCAACCCAGGAGGTCACGCATCTCTTTTGAAGTCCGAGTCACAGGATGAAGATTCCACTTAACGCCCCGATAAAGCAAAACCACTGAGAAAACAAACGAGAGGCTGCCCAGGCACAAGCATGCTCACCCTCCAGGAGCCCCGGAGGGTGCTGGCTGCATGGCAACGGGGCTCCTTCCAAGCCAGCCTGTCGCTCAAGGATGATCCCAGCCCAGGAAGACGCAAGGCTGTGACTATCAGCGCCATTTTACAGGTGCAGAAATGGAGGACCAGAGAGGTTGCACCACCTACACAAGGTCACATAGCCCATGAATGAGACCGGAAATGGCGAATAAAATTCAGGTCTCCCCATGCCCCCCAGTGCTCGTCCCTCCTTCATCAGAGCCAGGTGAGAGTTCTCCCTCCCCTGCTGCAGAGAGCAGTACTGTTTTGGGGTACACTGCATTCATTTCTCTCTTTTTTTAAGAGACAGGGTCCTGCTCTGTTGCCCAGGCTGGAGTGTGGTCGTGCAATCATAGCTCACCTCAGCCTGGAACTGTCGGGCTCAAGCAATCCTCCCACACTGGCCTCCTAAAGCGCTGAGATCACAGGCGTGAGCCACTGTATGCAGCCTCATTCCCCTTTTCAATGAGGGCATCACTCTGAATTTCCTCCACGCAGTCCAGGATGGTCAGGTGGCCTCCATCCCCTGAAAGGGCAGAGCCTGTGCCCCAGGCCTGGCCAATCAGAGCACTGCTAGCCAGGTGACTGGCTCAAAGACGGGCATGCGACCTGAGCTGGTCCTATCGGAGGGAGGGCTAGGTAATTGTGCCAGAGTTAACCAGGGAGAAAACATTCCATCCCCCCCAGACTGGAACCAAGGGAGATGTGAGTTAACACAACACAAATGTATTATCTCACAGTTCTAGAGGTCAGAAGGCCACAGTAGGCCTCACTGGACTTAAAGCAAGATGTTGGCAAGGCTGTGTTCCTTCTGGAAATTGCAGGGGAGAATCCATTCTGTGCCTTTTCCAGCTTCTAGAGGCTGCCTGTACTCCTAGGCTCATGGCCCCTTCCAGCAAAGCCATCACTCCTGCCTCTGCCTCTGCAGTCACAACTCTCTCTGACTCATGCTTCTCTTTCACTGCTAAGGAACCTTGTGATTACATCACCCTTATGATAATCCAGGAGAAGCCCCCATCTCAAGATATGTAACCTAATTAGATCTACAAGGGCCCTTTTGCCATGTCAGGTAACATATTCACATGTTCCCTGGGATTAGGACATGGACATCTTTAGGGGTGGTTATTCTGCCTACCATAGCAATCAGAACCACAGCAGGCAGGGTGCCAAGATGGAGAGAAAGTAAATCCTGGTGAATGTTTTGAGCCCCTGGATCAAGCTGTACCTGAAGGTATATACTTAACTTTTCAGTTACATCATGACGATTAAATTTCCTTTTTACCCCTAAGCTAGTTGGAGGCTTTTGTTTTGCTTTGTTTCATTTTATCATTTGCAAACAGAGAGCCTGGCTGAATTAACTCCCAATCCATAAAGATTTCACTGTGAGAAATTACCAGCTTGCATGTGTCTCTCACATGAGGCTGAAATCTTGAGAGTAAAGACAATACCTCCTATAACTTTGTCTCATCAGCACCTGGCAAAAGAGGCACTGAGAAAATGTTTGTTGACGGAATAACAATTTACTGACGGAATAAAAACCCTCCTACATGCCCTCCCTCAGTGGCCATCATGAGAACAAGAGGGCAGAGAGAAGCCTTGGCAGGATTTCCCAGGGGTGAATGGTAAGCCAGTCATTTCCCTCTGGGGGTGGCAGCTTCCTCAGAGAGAGGTGACCCAGACAGAAGTCCCGGAGAAAGCCTGACTTTCGTGGGCAGTGAGGGGCCCTGCCACCCAGAGCCAGCACTTCCCAGTTGATCCCGGGACGGCAGCTGCAGCGCTCTGCCGACAAATCTTTCTGAGTCATTTCTGGTCAGGAAGCAGCTTGCCGTCGGATGAAAGTCACAGTGGCTCCCTCTGCACACCCGGAGGAGGCAGCAGCCTCCTCTTTTCCGCAGCCACAGAGTTCGGCGGCCACGGCCCTGCAAGGAGGGTTTCACGGGGCGAGGAGAGGAGTCAGAAGAGAAGCCTCCCAGGAAGGCCCGTGTGTCCTGGTCCCCAGAACTGAGCTATCATTTTACCCGACGACGAGGTCACTGCTATTCTTGTTCCCACGTACATCTGAGACATGTGGTCTGAGGCAGGCTCCCTGCCTCTCTTCTGCGCCCCACTCCCCAGACACACCTGCCTCTTCTTTTCTGATTTATCCTCTGTGGGCCCCAAAGGGCAGGCCTCACCCCTTGACAGATCCACGCTGAGCCCTGCACTCAGCCCTCCGTGCATTCAGGTACAGCAGTGCGGCAGCCCTTTGCATATGCTATTGCCTCTAGCTGGCACACTGTTCCCCACACAGTCTAAACTTTAGCTACTGTCACTCATGGATGCTCAAAGACTGAACTGAAACATTGCTTTTTGTTCATGTACTCAACTAGCATTTATCATGATCACTGGTGATACGGATACAGCACTTACAACGTGCCAGGCTCTGTTTCATCTATTACAGATACACACAACAACGTATTTACTCTTCACCAAAAGGCTAAGGCGGGGAAACTGAGGCAGGGGTAGTAAGTGACAGACCCAGAATTTGGACCAGACAGAGCTGCCCCCAAGGGCTGGGTGCTCAATCCTTGGGCCACACCATACAGATTTCCTGGACTCCTGGACTTTAGCCAAGTCTCCCTGCTGTGCCCCCACCACCCCCCCCAACTGCCTGCCAGACCCCATGAGCAGGGGCAGGGGTGGCTTCGTTCACCTCTGAACTCCAGCACCATCACTGAATGGCACGACAATACATAAATGAATGAATGGGCACCCAAGCCTCGGGACCTTGGGCACCTAACAGTCCTGTGCCTCAGTTTCCCCTCTGTGGAATAGGGATAATAATGGTATCGACTCTTGACAAAAGGCATATCTGAGCCCCTCCTCTCAAGGGGAATCCTGACAAGGAATTTGAGTGAGAAATGGGGGGATCTTAAAATACATCAATGATTTCAGTCGCACTGCTCCACAGAGGCCCAGGCATGAGTGACGTTATAAATATTTAATAACTCGATGATCTGGGCTCCCGTCCAATGGAATGAAACCTGGATATAAACACTGGGCACAGTATGCTGATGTGGATCAGTGTGTCTGACCCCTGGGCACCCGCTGGGGGCACAGCTCCACCGGGCCCGGTGCTCTGGAGCTCCCGCAGACACCACCTGCCACCATGAGTAAGCCAAGGTGAACAGGCAGCTGCAGGAAGGGCGTCCAGATGGTTGAGTCGCTGGGACCCTTTGCAGACTCCCGAGAGGCAGTGGAGCCCACAGAAAATGCAGTGGAGCTGCACAGCCTGGACTCCCCACCCAGGCCAGACGTCCTCAGCTCAAGACCCAGCTGGCACTTTCCTCCCCACTGGTCTACAGTGCCTGAAATGTGGGCCTCCCCAACACGGGCAGTGGGCCCTTTTGGAGTGGCCAGAGGGGTCCTGTTAGGGAACCTGTGGATGGCTCGGGATTTTAGAACACTCTGAGCTTGGGGTGCCCAGAGAGCGGACCTTCAGAACCCACGTGACTATCTCTGCTTGTGACTCCTGACAGCTCCTTAATCCTAAAGAAGCCAGATCCAAATCTTGGCAAATTGTAGCCAGGAGTTCTCAAGCAGCCAGAGAGTGACGGGCTTCCACTGGCAGAGGAAAGATCCAGCTTTAGGAGCAGAATCACGCCTGCGAGCTGGCCCTAGCGAGCTGTGGCCTCTGCTTACACACCTCCAGGGACGGGAGCCCACTCCCTCCTCCGCTCATGGCTCAGGGTCGTGGCCAGAGCCTACCTGTGCAAAGGCGACTCCAGCAGCCACCAGCCCCGCCCAACTCTGCCCACACAGCTACAAGGCCAGCATTTTGCCCTTTGTCAAGTTTACCACGTCATGTCCCGCCCCCCATTCGCTGAAATCAGCCCCAAATTGCCTGGAAACCCAGACTCAGCACCCCTTCCCCAGCTTTCCTTCTTCAGGGAGTTTCTATTTCAGAACAAGGAAACAGATACCCCCAAAACAATTAAAGAAATAAATCTATAATTACAAATTGTACTACGTGCCACGGGGAGAAATGGCAAGAAAGGAGATGGGCTACTTTTAAGGATGAGTTTTGACACAAAAATAGTTCCAGAATATTTCCTGGGTTTGTGAGAACAGGGGTTTCTATCTCACGAAACAGAGAAAAAAGAAAGGAAGGAGGGAGGGAAAAGAAAAGGAAAGAAAGAAAGAGAGAGGAGAAGAAAGGGAGGGAGAGAACCCAGGAAAGAGAAAAGAGCCACTGATTCCCCAGAACCATGGCCTCATCCAGGGGCCAGCACACCGCAGCCGTGAGGCAAATCCAGCTGGTAGCAAAGGAGAAGAGTTCACAGGCTGCACACTAAGAATCATTTTTACATTTTTACAATTTTTATTTATTTATTTATTTAAGACAGGGTCTTGCTCTGTTGCCCAGGCTGGAGTGCCGTGGCCCAATCACAGCTCACTTGCAGCCTTGAATTCCGGGGCTCAAGCAATCCTCCCACCTCAGCCTCTCGAGTAGCTGGGTCTACAGGCACATGCCACCACGCCTGGCTAATTTTTTTTTTAAACACTGGGTCTCTCTACATTGCCCAGGCTGGTCTCAAACTCCTGGCCTCAGTGATCCTCCCGCATTGACCTCCCAAAGCAATGGGATTACAGGCATAAGCCACCGCACCTGGTCATTCTTTACATTTTAAAAGTTTTTACAAACAAAACAAAAACTAACAAAGAATGTACAACAGAGACCTCGTGACCCACAAAGCCTAAAATATTTACTACCTGGCCCTTGATGGAACACGTTTGCCGTCTCCGAATCCCGCCACTGACTTCTGCCGGGGCCAGCTGTGAAAAGCAGAAAGAAGGGGCAGATCAGACGGCCGAGAATTTTCCATTTCTGCCCACGAGGCCAAGCACCATCCATCACAAACCTCTAAACGCCGAGGCCTGGAAGGTTAAGTGATTTCTGCTCCAGCTCAGTGAGGCGAGGTCAGGGCCGGCCAGAGAACGGATGTCCTCATGCACCAAGGAGAAAGGAGTCATTCCCAGCCTCTACCATTAGCCATTGCTCATCGGCTGTTTAGGAAGCAGGGGAATTAATTTTGCTTGTTCCACGTGTGGTGTTTTATGAAATAAGGGGAGAGAAAAGGCCTATTTATCAGTCAGGGCTCCCAGCTGCAAGTGACAAAATTCCCAATTCAAAGTGGCTGAAGCGACAGAGAGAGCTTATCAGCTCATGTTACTGAAAAGTCCAGGGGTTGGGTGAGTTTCAGGCACAACTGGATCCAGGGGCTCACAATAGCACCTCCAGGACTCATTCTCTCCATTCCCCTAGGGTTTTTTTGTTGTTGTTTTGTTGTTTTTTTCTTTAGATGTAGTCTCGCGTTTGTAGCCCAGGCTAGAGTGCATTGGCATAGTCTTGGCTCACCTCAACCTCCGCCTCCTGGGTTCAAGCAATACTCCTCCCGAGTAGTTGGGATTACAGGTGCCCACACCACGCCCAGCTAAATTTTGTATTTTTTGGTAGAGACGGGGTCTCGAACTCCTGACCTCAGGTGATCTGCCTGCCTTGGCCTCCCAAAGTGCTGAGATTACAAGTGTGAGCCACCACGCCTGGCCCTCTGGGTTGGTTTTATTCTCAGGCAGGCTCCAGCTTCCTAAGGCAAGAATCTCACCGACCCCTGACCGCATCATGTGACCCTCCTTTGGACCAATGACTGCAGTCAGAGGATGGGATGACCTGATTGGTCAAGCTTTGGTCATGTGCTCCTCCAGGAGCCAGGGAGGCGGGGTCAGCCCCACCTGAACTACCGATGGTGAGAGACAACAAGAAGTGTTTCCCGCAACAAGATCCCGGGTCGCCGTTACCATGAGGAACAGATGCTGGGCTGATAAAAGCAACAGCTGTCCGCAATAGAAGCAAACTCCTATTTCCCAGGCCCCTTGGCTAAGTCTCACCACCACCAATTTTACAGCTGAGTAAACTGAGGTCCTGGAGGTGAAGTCAGTCTCCTTTGGTGATGCAGTCAGTGCCCCAGTCCCAATCTGGGTCTGATTCATGCTCACAATGACCAGCGTGTATCTCTAATCCTGCCCTCCAAGAACCCTGCACACAGTTGGTGTGCAATAAATGCACATCACATCGAATTGTTGTTAAGAGTCTGCCCCTGCCCACTGGACCATAAGATGCCTGAGGGCAGAGACCATGTCTGTCCTGTTCACTGTGGCACCCCAACACCCAGCGCCTAGCAGGTGCTCCACCAACGCTTGGTAAATGAATACCCTGGCGCATAGTACGTGCTCCACAAATACTGGACAAACATATGTATCTCTGTGGATGCTCCACAAATACCTGGCGAGTGAATGCAAGTCTGTTTAGTGCCTCACGCACAGTAAGTGCTCCACAAACAGTGGTAAATGAACGGATTCTTAGTGCCTGCACATAGTGGGTGCTTAGTAAATATTTAGTGAATCAATGAGTGGATCTCGATGGGAACCAAGCTGCCTGGATGCTCAAATATTTCCAGATCATTAACAAGATAGAGAGAGGAGAGAGATTAGGGGGCTGGTGGGGGAGGAATGAATGAATGACAGAAACCTTTGCTGGACTTTAGTGCTCAGACAAAGATCTACAGTCCTTGCGGCTCCACAGTGAGCGCCAAGGCTGCTTGCAAGGAAAACCCACTTTTGGAAAGGGCGCTGGGTCTTTGTGAGCTAGGAGAGGGGGCGGCGGGGCTGGCAGCAGAGTCAGGAGGAAGGGAGGTCAGCCAGGGCGGGCGAGCAACGGGCCGTGCCAGGGACACCGCGCCCCGAGCAGGGCCTGCTCCCCCTGCCCCGACCTTGCCTCCTGTTCCACAATAGAGCATCCATTGTAAGTGGGTAATTGGGTTCCGGCGCATCCCCTCCCCCGGCTGGGGGTGGAAGCAAAGGGAAACACAGTCTGTTTTCTATTTGTCACGGCTGCCAAGACGCCACTCCCTCCCCCAGCCTCCGCTCTGGCTGGCCCGCTGAGCCACAGCCGCTTCGACATTCCTTGGCCTGGGCTGGGCCTGCATTCAGAGCTGCCCACCCCTGCTGGCTGACCCAAGAGAAACCACGTGACGGAGACCTAGAAACAGTCTCAGGGGCCTCCTGGCCTCTTTCCCCAGCCTCCCCCATGGGAAGCCAAAACCACAGACCTCGCAGGAGTCTTTCCACCCCAAGGAGGACTCACATCCTGGCTCCCTCGCTTTTTAGCTGTGTGACCTTGAGCCAGTCACTCAGCCTCTCTGTGCCTGTTTCCTTCTCTGTAAAATGGGGAGGATAGTAATGATAGAGAGGCGCTCTTGTGTGTTGCATATATTCCTCCAGGCAGAGTCCTGAGCACATAGAAAGGGTCTGGTCGCCATTAGCCGTCTTTTAATTTATTCTTTTAGGGAGTGAGTGGGACCTTTCTGGTTTCGGTGTAATTCACAGAGTTGGGTGTCTCTGTCCCTGAACAATTTGAAGTGGGGGAGACAAGGGCAAACGTTCAGAGGGCCCCGTGCCTGAGCCGCAGGCTGCCTCACTGAGCTGCCCACTGACATGCAGAGGGCCTGTTGGATGCCTCAGGTGCGCACAGCTCACACTGACCTGACGGGAGACGATCAGGGAGGTGAGAGGAGGAACACACACAGAAGTCAAAGGTCTGAGGTCTGCCCATGAGGGGCTGGTGACCTATCGTGTTGGGTTAGAAGGCAAACGGGCTCTGCTGACATGTCCCTGCGCCCCTGAGTTCTGTGGGAGTTGGGGAAATGCAGCAGGCTTGGAGGAATTCCTGGAGGAGCTGAGCCAGGTTTGAATCCTGCCTCTGCTGTGGATCTTGGGCAATGTCTTCACCTCTCTGGGCTTTATGATTTCATCTTTTGGGGACTTCTTCAGGAAAAAGAACAGCACAAGTCAGCCAGGCCTTTAACAGGCAAGGTTAGGCCAATTTCAGAAGAAACCAAGACACCTTGAACTTGGCCTTTGTTGGATGAAATCCCGTGGAGGCCTTGACTTGGATGTTCAGAGTAATCCTGCTTCAGCCCCGCAAAGGACCAGTGTGGGCAGATGTGCACCTGCGGCTCCAACCCCAAGCCCCTCCTCATCTTGGGCAATCACTGAACCTCCTCATACTCAGTCTCCGCATCTGTAAAAGCGGACTTCAGAGGCACCAGCGTGAGGGCTTAAGCTAACAGACGTGGTGCACAGCAACTGTTCAATAGATCTGAGCAACTACCCCTAATTCCCAGAGGCAGAGGCGTCTGAGAAAAGCGGAGGCAACGGACAGCAGAGGCCACAGCTTATCTGTGGACAGCAGCGGGGCCCTCACTCCCCTCTTGATGAATAAACTTGGACATGGTAGTAATGGTCCGTATGAGTTCTTTCATGACCTCAGGTGCATAAAATCAGATTAATCATTGTCCTGTGACTCACTCCCGTGGCTGGTGAAGCCTGACCTGTTTTTGTTTTATGGGTTTATTTCTTCATTTCTTTTTTTGCTTTCAAATTTGTTTCACAATATAATGGACACTCATGAAGCTACTACCCCCAATGCAAGAACAGAACATAACTCAGGCAGGGACACATCTGCCCCCAGACTCTCCCCAGAAGTAAGCCCCACTCCTCGATTTAATCAGCACATCTTTTGTCCTCACTGTGGGCTTTGGGCATGAGCATGTTTGTGCCTGAACCGGTGCTTCTCACACGACAGTGTGCTCAGTCACTTGGGAGACTGTGGCCCAGCCCAGAGCGTCCAACTCAGCAAGTCTAGGGTAGAGCCTGAGAATGTGCATTGCCAACACGTTTCCAGGAGCTGTTGCTGCTGCAGCTCTGGGACCACACACTTTGAAAAGCTCACCCTAAAGAATGTATTACCAGGCCGGGCGTGGTAGCTCACACCTGTAACCCCGTGGGAGGCCAAGGCAGGAGGATCACTTGAGGTCAGGAGTTCGAGACCAGCCTGAGCAACATGGTGAAATCCTGTCTCTACTAAAAATACAAAAATTACCTGGGCGTGGTGGTGGGTGCCTATCATCGCAGCTACTCGGGAGGCTGAGGCACACTAATCACTTGGACCCAGGAGGCAGACATTGCAGTGAGCCGAGATGACGCCACTGCACTCCAGCCCGGGTGACAGAGCAAGACTTTCAAAAACAAAAAAAGAATTGATTATCGAGTCGTAGTTGTTTTTAAACTTCCTAGCACAAGGGTCATGGTTTATGTTGTCTTCTGTGACTAGGTTTTTTCTTTTTGACTCTCCACAGACGAGTCTCGATTTTACCTGAATCAAGATTGACTCCGGGCACTTTGGCAGTGTCTGGAGACATTTTTGGCTGTCACAACTGGTGGAGAGGGTGCTGCGGCTCCAGATATGCTGCAAAACATCCCACAGTGCACAGACGGGCCCCATCACGAGGAGTGCTCTGGCCTCCAATGTCCATAGTCCCAAGAGACACGAAGACGCACGTCCACGTAAGAACTTATACACAAATGTGCATAGCAGCGTTATTCGCAATCGCCAAGAAGTGAAAACAGCCCGAATGTCAACCCACTGACGACTCCATAAACCACACAAGGTCTGTCCATGCAATGGAATATGACCAGTCACAAAACGGATTCAGCACTGACACACGCTGCAAAGTGGACGAACCTTGAAACATGATGCAGAGTGAAAGAAGCTAGACACAGAAGGCCACACAGTGTCCGGTCCCATTTCTATGGAAAGTCCAGACCAGGCAGACCCATAGAGCTGGACGGTAGATTGGTGTCTGCCAGGGGCCGCGGAAGAAAGGAACAGAGGGTGATGGAACAGGGTTTCCTTTGTGCTTTATTTATTTATTTATTTATTTTGAGATGGTGTTTCACTCTTGTTGCCCAGGTTGGGGTGCAGTGGCACAATATCGGCTCACTGCAACCTCCGCCTCCCGGATTCAAGCAATTCTCCTGCCTCAGCCCCCCAAGTAGCTGGGATTACAGGCACGCACCATCACACTCAGCTAATTTTTTTTTTTTTTTTTTAGTAGAGACGGGGTTTCACCATGTTAGTCAGGTGGGTCTCGAACTCCTGACCTCAGGTGATCCACCCACCTTAGCCTCTTCAAACTGCTGGGATTACAGGAGTGCGCCACTGCACCCAGCCCTTTTTTTTTTGGATAGGGTTTCACTCCCACCACCTACCCTGGAGTGCAGTGGTGTGATCTCAGCTCACTGCAGCCTCCACCTCCTGGGCTCAAGTGATCCTCCTGCCTCAGCCTCCCAAGTAGCTGGGAGCACAGGCACACACCACCATGCCCAGCTAACTTTTGTATTTTTTGTATAGATGGGGTCTCGACATGTTGCCCCGGGTGGTCTTGAACTCCTAAGCTCAAGTGATCCTCCCGCCTAGGCCTCCCAAAATGCTAGGATTACAGGCATAAGCCACCGTGCCTGCCTGGGTTTCCTGTTGAGGCTTGAAGATGCTGCCGCTGCACACATTCTCAGTCATGTCGCCTGAGGCACACGTTCAAGAGTTCTGCCTTGGCGCATATCGAAGAGAAAAATTACTGAGTCTTAAAGAACAGGAAAGCTCCACTTTACTGGAAAATGTTAGCATCATGTTGAGTACTTGCTACTTGCAGCAGGCACTGGGCTAAACAGCTGCCTATTTTCTCATGGAATTGTCCCCGCACTAGTATTCTTGGGTCCATTTTAGAGATGAGGAAACTGAGACTCAGAGAGGGGGATTAACTGGCCTGGCCCAGAAGTGGCAGAACAGCCTTAAGCTCTTGGCCACTCATCCTACAGCTCAGTCCCGTCACTCCCCTTGGAGCCTGAGAGACAGTTCCCCAAGCAGGCACAGTGCAGGCAGCGGGGCGGGAGGGGGCTTGGCAGAAGCCACGGACTTCCCCCCACCTCTATGGCCTTTGAATAATTCACCAGCCGCTTCCAGCCCAGCCCAGTGGTAAACACTTGTTTAGAAAATAACCAAGAGCCTCCAACAGGTTTCCCAGAGTGTGGCCTGCTGAACTTTCTGGAACCCCTGGCAAGCCTACATCACACATCCCAGCCACCTATGCCCTCAGGTACACAGAACCGTACAGCACCCCAATGCCTGTCTCTTATACACATCTAGATGTGTATAAGAGACAGCCGCCAACCTGGTTCCCAGCAGAGAGGAGTAGCACAGCCACAGCGCATGAGGGGTCTGCAAACCGAGCACAGCCACAGCGCATGCGGGTCTGCAAACCGCCAACCTGGTTCCCAGCAGAGAGGAGTAGCACAGCCACAGCGCATGAGGGGTCTGCAAACCGAGCACAGCCACAGCGCATGCGGGTCTGCAAACCGCCAACCTGGTTCCCAATGCCAGTGTTACCGTGAACTTGCTGTGTGACTACAGGGCAGTGACCTGACCTCTCTGAGCTCCAGTCTCCTCACTTAATATAAGAGGGATATCAAGGCAACGGACATATGTGTCAGGCTGCAAATCTCAATCTACAAGATACGGCTGATTTTTATTTCTTTCCAATTGACTGGGGGCTGATTCCAAACCCCATCCTCGCAGGATGAAGGAAGATTCCGTCTCAGGATTGAGGCTCCTCCATGCTGGATTGGATCAAAGACCGAATGTCTATGAGGCCCCTCCAGTCACTGGTTCCCCTGGGCACCCTGGAGAGACCTGGGATGGGGAATGGGGACTGTGAAGTGGTCTTTTCTGGGGTGAAGGGGGCAGGCCTTGTCTGCCCTGGAACTCTTGGCTTAGGGTGCCCTCTTCCTGGTGCAGGACACAGCTCCCAGACCCCTCACCTCCAGAGCATTGCAGCGGAACCAGGTCACCAGGCCTGCCTCGCTACCCGCTCCCAGCATGCGAACATCTCGCTCTCTCTCTCCATCTCCCTCCAGAACCAGCAACAGCTTTCCTAGCAAGCTCAGGTGTGACCAACGTTCTGCAGGAATAAAACTGGCCGGGCACGCAGCCACAGAGTCTGAGACCTGGAGACCTCGCTCCCGCCTCCCTTGCCTTTGCTGGAATGTGAGTGGAAGTGTCCATACCTGCTTCACGGGCTTCTCCCTCTCCCCGGTTCTGAGAGCTGGAATGTGGGTCTGGTTTTAACACTGCTTCAACCATGCCATGAGGACCATATCCAAGGGGGATGGACAACAGGATGGAAGGGGCTGGGCCCCAGTTACTGTAAGGCAGAGCTCCTGGCCGTCCTGGCAGCCCACCTCCATCAGCCCTCTTACAGTAGAGAGAAACAAGCTTCTCTCTTGCTTTAGCCAATGTTGCGTTGGGGTTTCTCTTCTCTCTCTCTCTTTCTCTCTCTCTCTCTCTCTCTCTCTCTCTCTCTCTCTCGTTTTGTTTTGTTTTGTTTGTTTTTGAGACAAGGTCTTGCTCTGTCGCCCAGGCTGGAGGTCAATGGCTCTATCATAGCTCACTGCCACCTTGACCTCCTGCCTCAGCCTCCCAAGTAGCTGGGACTGCTGGTGTGTGCCACCATGCCCATGTCCAGCTAATTATTTTTTTATTTTTTGTAGAGACACAATCTCGCTATGGTGCCCAGACTGGTTTCAAATTCCTGGCCTCAAGTGATCCTCCTACCTCAACCTCCCAAAGCTCTGAGATTACAGACATGAGCCATTGTGCCTGGCCTGGAGTTTCTTTGTTACAGCAGCTGAATCTATACCCTGACTAATACATCGAGTTTTCACAAAAGGTCAATATAGATGGACGGTCTTCCAGAAGCTTCTCATCTCTGCCCAGAAAAACAAATATCAAGGAAAGGGCTGGATGTTGCCTTGGAATTGGGGGAGGGAAAGTCACAGGGTGAATAAACACAGATGAATGCCTCAGTAAAGAACCTGCTCAGCACACTACCTTCCTTGGGGAGTGGTTTGAAGGACCCCCGGGGACTGATGCACACAAGACAGCCGGCTCCTGAGGCCTGGGGCACAGCGAGTGCCAAGTGCCAGGAAACACTGTGGCCATGGGGTGGCTGCCCTGAGCCTTGTCAATAGTGAGCACTTTGCTGTGAGCCCCGTCTGGCTTACAATCTGGCATGTGAGCTTGGGCAAGTCATTTCATAGTTGCAACAAATAATTACTGAGCACCTACTGTATGCCAGGCACCAAATAATTACTGAGCATCTACTATATGCCAGTTCTGGAAGCTGGAGACAAAGTGGGGAGTGAGAAATACCTAGTCCCTGCCCTCTCTGACTCAGATTTGACTATCTTGAGATTTGCCAGCCCAGGGGTTCTTTGAGTGCCAGGCTGACCAGCTCCAATGCCCTGCAGCAGGCACTCAAGTTCACAGCAGATGGAGTGACGTGGCTGAGGCACGAGGAGAATGATTAATTTGGCAGCGAAAAACAGAATAGATTCGGCTCAGATGATTACCAGCCCCAGGAGGGACAAGAAAAAAAAAACCCTGACTCTACAATGGCTCAGCAGAACTGCTCTCTCTAATAAATAATAATTCTCCAGCTTTCCTGCTAACAGTCACATGCAGGATTTCTCATCTCTATGCCCGTCCCCCACCAGAAGTCAGGCATGGCCGTGTGGCTTGCCTGGGCCAATGAGATGTCAGCAGAAGTGATGTAAGTTGCATCTAAGAAGAAGCTCTAGGAAGCAGTGCACAACCTGCCTCAAGCCTGATGATGCTCCACATTGCAGAGGCCCCCTCTGCATCCCAGAGTGAGAAGACATGGCACAGAGCCCCTCGCCAACACACAGCAGACACATAGCATGGGTGAGAGACAAACATTGATTGTTAGAAAACCATGAGATTTTGGAGTTGTTCGTTACTGCAACACAACTGAGATGATACTGACTGATACATCTCCCTTTCACAGGTGGGGAAACAAAGTCTGGAAAAGATCATATAGGTTACCCAAAGTCAAACCCAGAGTAGAGGCACAGACAAGACTCAAAGACAGGTCTGCCCTTTGCTGCAACCCTCCATTCTGAACAAACCCAGCCAAGCCCCTCACTGCTAACCACTTCAATTAGAGCCAGTGTCAAGGCCTCCTGGTTTCTAAATGAACAGCCCTGATCATGTTCGTTAAAGGCCCTGTCTGCTCAGACTGCTCATTTTATCAGAAACCGCCAACAAGATAAATGGCCCTGTAACTTATTGTTCTGCTGCAAAGCACCTCGCGGCAAGTGGCAGCACAGATGCCAGGAATAAATCACATCTGATCTTGCAAGAGCCAGGCAGCGCACTCATGAGGAGCGTCGGAGTCAGGGGAGGCTGGAGCAGCCCTGGACCTTGGGGGGCTTCACTAAGGATCAGAGAGCTGCAGGGGTCTTTATTAGGGCCCTGGAGCTCTAGAGTATGCATTGTTCTTTTTTATCGGCCCAGCACCTATTTCCCCTTCTTGGGGTTTAATAGCACCCCTTTTTCTTTGGAGAAACCATCTCTTCTCCACTCTCAGTCCGTCTGGTTCCGATGGGGTCATCCCTTCTCCCAGTTACAAGGAGGAGCATGAACACGTGACCTACCCTGGCCAATCAGAGCTTCACATCCTTTAGTAGCCATGACTAGCTCAGAGCGGGCAGGTGACCTACACCAGGCTGATGCGACCCAAACCTCAGACTTCTGCTTAAACTCTAGGAAAAGAGGAGTTCTCTCTTCTAACAGGTTGCTGACAGAAGGAACTTTTCCATTGAATTACCTCAGTTTCTAGCACAATTACAGGCACATGGTAGGTGCTTGGTAAAAATGGGCTGGATGAATGAACAATCCACCTGGAGTTAGCACAGCTGGCTTCTTGTGTGGGCGCAGCCACCTGTAACTTCAAGACAGCTTCTTCACCTCTGCAGGTCTCAGTTTTCTTGCCTATAGAAAGGCATTAATGACAGCACTCAGCAGTAGCTGATTGTATCAGTTAGCTCTTGCTGCCTATATGCTGCATAACAAAGGATTCCCACATGCAATCATTCATTATCATTTCCACATCTGCGAGTTGGCTAGGGGTCACCTGATCCAGGCTGGGCTAGGCTACCCCACCTGTCTGTCTTCCTCCTTGGATCAGTGAGTTAACCCAGGACCTGTTTGTCTCACCCAGCGACAGAGGTACAGCATACATAGTACAAGGTCCCTGAAGGGATAGGGCCAGTACTGGCACAGCCTCATTTCCACTGCCTTCTTTTTTTTTTTTTTTTTGAGACGGAGTTTTGCTCTTGTTGCCCAGGCTGGAGTGCAATAGCATGATCTCGGCTCACCGCAACCTCCACCTCCCAGGTTGAAGCGAATCTCCTGCCTCAGCCTCCCTAGTAGCTGGGATTACAGGCATGTGCCACCATGCCCAGCTAATTTTGTATTTTTAGTAGAGATGAGTAGTAGCTGGGATTACAGGCATGTGCCACCATGCCCAGCTAATTTTGTATTTTTAGTAGAGACAGGGTTTCTCCATGTTGGTCAGGCTGGTCTTGAACTCCCGACCTCAGGTGATCCGCCCGCCTTGGCCTCCCAAAGTGCTGGGGTTACAGGTGTGAGCTACCATGCCCGGCTCCACTGCCTTCTTACGGCCAGAGCAAGTCACATGGCCAGACCTAAAGTCAAGAGGTGGGGAAATGCACTACACTTCTTTGCCATCTGGTAAAGGGGCAGTTGTAGGGGGTGGTGAGGCATTGAGGCTGGCTGTGCACCCCCACAATGCCATTGTCTGTGCCTTGATGTTGACTTGATCCGTGTCCACCTCCTTCTCCACTAGAATAAACCTCCGAGCACCTGGATCTCTGTCTGCTCTGTCCACGGCTGTGTCCCAGCATCTAGAACAGGGCCCAGGACAGAGTCGATGCACAGCAAATCCTTGTGGAAAGCCTGGCCAGCTGCCCCTGGCCTCCCTCTGCTGTGAGGATTGAGCCAGGTCAGGGACCGAGACACAGCATTGGAAGTTATGGAAGCCCCCCAAAGACTCATGGTGCAGACCCCTGCTCTGGCTTTTAAACATCCAGTGGGAATGAATGTCCCATCTCTGACCCTGATAATCAGCAGTGCCAGGGGTGTGGGTGAGTGTTGTCACATCTGGGGAGCGTCCTGCTGGCGCTGGCCATGTTTGCACTCCATTCTCTCTTTCCTCTGGCCCAGCGGTCCTGGAGGGGCCCCTCACAGCTCACACCCATCCCGTTGGATCAGGAAAGCACAGGTTTAACTCCATGCTGAGGCCACAGACCTCTCTGGGGTGTGCAGGAAGTGGCCTGAAAGGCCATGGGGAGAGGAACAGCCTGCTGGGGCCGTGTGCATGGCCCAGGGCGCCCGAGGCCCAGCCCTGGCCGGGCCTCCCATCCCTGCTCTATGCGGTTTTCCTCTTGCCCTGTTTCCCAGCTCTGAGAAACAGCAAAGTCACCCTCACCATCTGCCCTGCCCTGGGGGAGCGGCCCCCACCCCCACATCCATCTGGACCTCTGCACGGCCATCCCTCCCCTGCACAAAGCTCCTCCCAGCCCCAGCACACAGGAAACCTCTCGAGCCTGCCCCCGTGGTGCACACTTCAGCACAAAAGCCTTCCCCCTTTCCAGGCCCAGCCTGAAAGAACCAAATGTTCCTCTATTATGCAAGCTCATTCCTCTCTTCCTGCCGCGGCCGAAATTGCAATCTGTGCGGAGGGGTGGAGGGGGAAGAGCAGGCCTCGGAAAGAGAGAGCTGAACAGCAGCAGAAGGAGCCTCCCTCCCACCCTGCTAAACGCCAACTTAGCACCAGCCCCAACCCCTCGGAGGCCCCAGCGGACACACCAGCAGACGGGATGTAGTGTCAGCACCTGTCACCAAACATGAACCCAGCCGTCCCTGTGGTTTGCCCAGAGGAGAGAAACTCTGGGTGTATCCCCACAGTGAAGAAGAACACTGCTGCCAGTCAGCCATCAATGACAGGGCTTTCATTCCAGGGGGCTAGGGCGGTGTCAAAGGCACTGATCACTGGAAAACAACACGTGGGTATTGTGTGTTGAGAGCTGGCTATGCATCAGGCACTGTTGTAAGCACCTTACCCATTTAATCCTCACACTCTATGGACAGGTCTTAGTATCATGCCCATTGCACAGAGAAGGAAACTGAGGCTCACAGTGTGTGGCTTCATGGAGGAAGCATAATCAGGAAGAAGAGGATCTGGGGTCCAAACCAGGCAACCCAACCCCAGATCTGCCACGTAAATAGCTGTTCTGTTAACACTCGGATCGGCATTTGTGTTCCATAGGCCTTTCCTGCAAGCCAAAAAGCCATACTATCTAAGATCCAGCAAACCCACTTCTGGTTTTTATTTATTTGTTTGAGACAGGGTCACACTCTGTTGCCCAGGCTGGAGTGCAGCAGCACGATCATGGCTCACTGCAGCCTTGACCTCCTGGGCTCAAGTGATTCTCCCACCTCTGCCTCCCAAATAGCTGGGACTGCAGGCATGTGCCACCACACCCAGCTAATTTTTAAGTTTTTATTGGAGACAAGGTCTCAAGATGTTGCCCAGGCGGGTCTCGAACTGCTGGGCTCAAGCGTTCCTTCCACATCTGCCTCCCAAAGTGCTGAGATTACAGGTGTGAGTCACCATGCCCAGCGTCCACCTCTGGGTTTATATCCAAAAGAACAGAAAGGAGGGTCTCAAAGAAATATATGCACACTGAAGTTTATAGCAGCCTGATGTGTTGATTCACAAGAGCTCAAAGGTGGAGGCAACCTAAGGGTTTGTGGGTGGGTGGATGGATGGAAGGATGGATGGATGGATGGATGAACAAACTATGGTCCATTCATACTATGGAATATTATTTAGCCAAGAAAAGGAAGGAAACTCTGTCATGTGCTAACCCAATAGATGAACCTTGAGGACATTATGCTAAGTGAAATAAGCCAGTCACAAAACGACAAATACACTTAGAGGAGGTAGCTAGAGTCATCAAATTCATAGAGACAGAAAGTAGAATGGCAATTGCCAGGGGCTAGGGAGAGAGGAATGGGGAGTTCTTGTTGAATGGGCACAGAGGGACAGAGTTTCAGTTCTGCAAGATGAGAAAGTTCTGGAGATCTGTTGCACAACAATGTGAACATACTCAATGCCCCTGAACTGTACACTTGAAAATGGTTAAGACGGTAAATGTTATGTTAGATGTATTTTGCCACAGTTTTAAAAAGGAGAACACCGTCATTGTTGTCACCATCAGAAGAGTTGCTATGCTTGGACGGCACCTTTTGGACGCCTACTGCACTGTTGTAAGGACTTGACTTAACCTCCCTGATAGATTGTGTTGATGGCCCCAAGTTTATACCTCACCCTATGTGCATGCCCTTTGCTGTGTAGGTTTGCAATTCCTCTCACCAAAGAGGTAAAGTTACTCCCCCACCCCTTGAATCTGAAATGGCCTTGTGACTGGTGTCAGCTGATAAAAGTAACAATGTGCTAGTGCCAAGGTGGGCCTTGAGAAGCCTGGAGCAACTTCTTGTACTCTTCCACCTCTGCCATCATCTCAGATCCTGCCAAGGCTAGCCAGTTGGAGGAGAGATATGCAGAGCAAAGCAGAGCTGTCCCAGCAATCCCAGCTGAGGCCACCCTGGAGCAACCAACAGCCAGCCACCCCCAGACATGTGAGCCAGCCCAGCTGAGACGGAAGAACCACCCAGCCGAGACAGAGGAACCGCCCAGCCAAGCCCAGCCTCAATCACTGACCTGCAGAAGCATGAGCCTAATAAATGCTTATTGTTTGAGGTCACTGATATTTGAGGTGATTTATTATGCAGCATTATTTTGTCAATAGATAACTGATCCAAACTCATATAAAAGGCCTCATCTGTTTACTCGCGTATTCAGCCGTTCCAACACAAGCTCGTGAAACACCCACTCTGTATCCAGGGATAGAGCTTCAGGCAAAGCCTTCGTGGAGTCCACAGCTCAGAAGAGAGAGAAAGACTAAGACCCAAGTGCTCACTACAGCGTGATTAAGTGAAGAGCCCAGGCACAGCCTGTGGCAAGAGCACACAGCCAAGGCTTGAGAGATCAAGGAAGTCTTCCTGGAGGAGGAGTGATCAAAATAGAGGCCTGAAGAAGAAGTGGGAGAAGACAGATTGGGGGTTGCATCCAGGCAGGAAGAGAAGAAGTCCCAGGTGGAAAAACAAGGATAAATGCTGTGGCTGGCTGGCGGGGAGCCAGTGGATGTCACAGCCTGGCTGCTTGGAAGCATTGCAAGGCCTTGGGGAAATTTGTGCTGGAGCCAGATCATGCAGGGCTCTGTGGCCCCCATTTCAGAGCTGGGACCTTATTCTGAGGGCCTGGGGGATTGTAGCCGGGAGCTACATGAGCAGATTTGCACTTGAGAAAGATCACTGAGGCAGCGGTGCGGAAGAGCTGTCAGCCGAGCATGCAATTAAGCCGGGCGGTGAGAGGCGAGGTCCCTCCTCCACGCTGCAGTGCGGGTGCCCCCATCACCAGGAGTCGCCAGCAGGCGACTGGCTGTCTCCGCTGCCCTTTCCGAGGTTGGCTCCCTCTTGGGCAGCGATGCAGAAACGGAGGTTGACCAAGGGTACGCCGCTCCATCATTAGCCCGGCTCCCCAGGGACCCACACAGTGGCAGGAAGGAGGACTTCTGCCAACTGTCAGCCCTCTCCCTACCCAATCAGAGGGACCGCCAGCTGCAGAAGATGCCCTGCCCAACTGAAGCCACGACGCCCCTGGGGCCACCTTCAACGCATCAGTGGAAAACAAATTTGCTGATCCCAGCCCTGGCCGAGGGCGGCCAGAATCCTCCTGCCAACCCCATCAGCATGTCGCCACCTGGTCAGGCAGCCGGCGCCCCTGCCCCAGCTGGCCTCCCTGCACCGGCGAGACCCCTCATCCGTCAAGCAGGATCATCCCTTGGCATCCATCACTCTGGAGAAGAGAAATAAAGACATTGCCATATCGTTGTCCCAGGATTGATGTCCCCGCTGTGAAAACAAACGTCGCGTCTTCCCGCCAACATTTATTTTTGATAAATGCTGTGACTTTGCCTTGACATTTCAGAAGCAGCAGGAGACCATTACCCAGTGACAATGTTCTATTCCACTGACATTATCTCTTAATTATAATATGCAAGTAATGCTGAAAAAAATGGCCCATAAATAGCTCATTTGGAGTTGCCGCATTCTGCCCTGTCGGGGGACGCTGAACGATTTCATTCAGCACTTGCAAATGAGGGGAGACAAATGGATATCTGGGGACCTTGTGTGTCCTGCCTCCTCAATGACAAAACTTGCAGGGTGGCAGAGAGGTGGCAGGGAGGTGAGGATTCAGGGCATCTGCTGGGCTTCCACCAGTCCCCAGGTTGCCCCTCCCCATCCCCAAAATCAGAGGGCGCTTCACTCCTACCACGAATCAGCAGCCTGCCAACTCCAGTCCTGCAAAAACAGTTTAATATTTAGTGCAGAGGGACAGGTATTGATTTTTTTTTAATCAGGAAATTAATTGTGTTAAGAGGCACGGAGGTTGAGGGAATGGCTACCTGGAGGAAATCCCATTTTGCAACTCATTTGGGTTCTTGAGGGCAGATGAAACAGTCCCCCAAGTTCAGAGAGAGCGGGCTTCTAGAAGAGGGTCTGCAGGGACAAGGCAAACAGAGGCTTTGGGATGGCTCAAGAAAGGAACAAGGACATCCTGTGTGGAACAGCGGACATGACTTTTAGAGACTCAGCAGAGGACAGGCGCGGTGGCTCACGTCTATAATCCCAACACTTTGGAAGGCCAAGGTGGGAGGATCTCTTGAGGCCAGGAGTTCGAGACCAGCCTGGGCAACATAGTAAGATTCTATCATCTCTATTTAAAGACAGAGAAAGAGAGAGAGCAAGAGGGAGACCCACAGTACAAACGAAAGTCAGCACTAACACTTATGGGAACCGACACTTCTAGGGACAACAAGGGGCAAGTGAATTTGTGCTTTAAAAATCATCATGGCTCCAAACACAGACCAGTAAAAACAAAACCTCCGGGCCAGGGCTTCTCAACCCTGGGCAATTCTGGCGCACAGCTGGCAATGTCTGTAGACACTTTGAGTTGTCACAACTGGGAGTTGGGGTGACCTTGGCACCTTGTAGGCCAGGGATGCTGGTAAACACCCTAGAGCACACAGGGCAGCCCCACAGCCCTGGTGCCAGCAGAGCAGAGGCTAAGTAACCCTGGTCCAAACAGCCACACAGGGAAGTGGTTGATGGGTATTTGGAGAATGTTAGGTGCCTTGGCGTGGTTGAGAAAAGTCTAGAAACACCAGATAGCTGTCAGCTTTGGAAGAAGATGTTTAAATATGAGGCTTTAACATCTGAGGATAGCTGCTAAGGGGATGGAAGACAATCTATGCTTTCCAGAGGGGCAGGGGAGGGGAGGAAGGGAGGAGGCCGGCCCCGGCTCCACTGGTTTCACGCCAGCCGAAAGGCCAAGAAGGGGAAACGTCTTCCAATGAGCGCTTTGAAGAGGTTCTCCTTCTTCTTCGTTTCACAGATGAGGAAACTAAGGCTCCGGGAAGACCATGTGCCCAGTCGCCATGGTGGTGAGGGCAACCGGGGGGTTCAGCCTTGGAGTCAGACAGCAGCCTGGGCTCACAGGCTGGTCACCTTGGGTGAACAGCCTGACTTCTCTGGGCCTTTGCTTCCTCACCTGTAAGTGAAGCTGATAAGCCCACCCTGGAGGCTGCTGCTGGGATGCGCTGGGCTCACAGCATGGAGAGAACACAAGTCAGATGGTTCGAGGCTATCATGAGGGGAACTACCGACCACACAGGCAGGAAGGTCAGGGAGGTGCTGGGACTCAGGGGCCGGAACGGTGGGGAGCTGCTGCCCCCACAGCCAGGAAGAGGTGGGGAAAGGAATTTCACCTGCAGGCAGGGGAGGGAGGGAGCCATGGAAGGGCCTCCCAGCAGGGGCTGAGATGTGGGAAGGGGACAGAGCTGGCCCCATGGCCATGGTCACTGCGCACCAGCCACAGCCAGACCCCCGGAAGCAGGGAGGGCTCTAGGGGCTGAATACTCCAGCCTCTCTGCTTCCCACCCAGCCCGATGCCAGAGGCATATGGAATCCACAGGGTCCCCTTCCCCCTACAGAGTGTGGAGCAGGCACCGCAGGGGCCTCTGGGAGAATAACCAGCAGCAGGACAAGCACCGCACAGGCGCCAGGAAGGGGAAGGGCGCCAGCCTATGGCTGCAAGAAGCAGCAGGAGCAACGGAGCACAGACCAAAGTCCAGCTCCCCAGGTTCAAGTCCACATCGAGCCCTCCTGGCTCTGTGACCCATGCAAGTGGCTGACCCTCTCTGTGCGTCGGCTGCCTCGTCCGTATAATGGGGTAAGGCTGGCAATCACCTGTGTGGGCCACTGCGAGCGTGAAACGAGGGAACGCAGGTAGAATGCATAGCAGGGCCCAGCACACAGTAGGTCCTCAACCAGGCAAAAATCATCCAAACCTTCACTTGAGATCAGGAGTTCAAGACCATTCTGGCCAATATGGTGAAACTCTGTCTCTACTAACAATACAAAAATTAGCTGGGCATGATGGCACATGCCTATAATCCCAGTTCTTGGGAGGCTGAGGCAGGATAATCACTTGAACCTGGGAGGCAGAGGTTGCAGTAAGCCAAGATCGCACCACTGCACTCCAGGCTGGGTGACAGAGCAAGACTCCATCTCAAAAAAATTAAAAAAAAACAAAAACAAAAACAAAAAAAAACCTTCAAACCAGAAAGAAGAATAAAAGATGGCTCCAGTGGGGGTTGGGGGTGGTCTCTGGAAGGGAAGGGGGCTCAGGACGCCTCCAGTATTTTCTGTGTATTTTCCTCTCGTTCTCAAGAATGCCATGAGAGCTTAGCCAAGGAGACACTCACAGGCTCTGGGGGAGAGCTGGGTTGGGATCCAAGCAGCCTCATGACCTCACTGTGCAGCTTTCAACAACGCATTCAGCCTCTCTGAGGCTTGGTGTCCTCATCTGTGACACGGGGAGAACGCCTCCTTGAAGAATTTGTGTATAGAGGGAAAGACGCGACAGAAGGCAAGCGCCAAGCACATAAAAGGCACTTGGAAAATGTGAGCGCCCTTTTAGAAATTCCCAGTGTTTTTTTTAACCACAGCCCTGGCTGTTGCATCAAAGAGTGGAGAGCTTGGCTGGAAAATGTTACACCTTTAGGTGTTCAGAGATGTGTGGCGACTTCCTCCCCCAGCTTCGTGTGTGTGCGTCTTGTACCAACTCTTTTCAACCCGCTCTGCAGGCAGTCCATGCTGGCCCGGTGCCGTCACTGACATCACTGTGGGCAGCCTGGGTTGACCTGGCCTGAAACCCCATAGTCCTCACAGTCTGTCTGCTGCCTTGTCCAAAGGGAGGGGCTCCCCACACCCTGGTTTGTCCGCCCCCAGTGGTATCTGCAGATCTGCCTTTCAAGGCACTGTGGCCCCAGAGCAAAGGGAACGGTTCCTTCTTCCTTGGGCACACAGCTGAGGGCAGAGAATAGCTACTGTTGCTGGAAGGGATTTCTACGGCAGCAGAGATTTGGGTCTGTTTTGTTCAATCCTCTATCCCCAGTGCCTAGAACCGAGCCTGGCCAGGAACATGTGTTCCATAAATATCTGCTGAATGAATGAAGAGGAAGCTGCCATTTACCGAGTACTTAGTATGAGGCAGGCACCGTGCTAAGCCCATTCAATGCATTGTTTCTTTGACTCCTCCCTGCGCACGCAGAAGGTGTGTCAGTCAGGGAGGTCTAGGTCATGCTGCAGTAACAAATAGCCCCCTGGAGCTCCATAGCTTGAAGTTAAAAAAGTCTGTCTCTTGCTCATGCTGCAGAAGCCGTCTTGGGCTCTGCTCCATGTAGCCCCCATTCTGGGACTCCAGGCGATATATCCACCAATGTCTCAGACATTGCCTGTCACCATGGTGGAAGGAAAGAACTCTGAAGGTTCTTGCACCAGCAACTAAATGCTGCAGCCCAAGAAGTGAGCTGAGTGATTCTTCACTGTCAACTCATCAGCCAAAATGAGTCACACACCCCGCCCTCCCATCCACAGGCAGGCCAGGAAGTGCCATCCCCCCGTGTGCCCAGAAGGTAAAAGTTAGAACTCCTGGCCACCACAATGTTGTTTTTATTATCCTCATCTTTACTGATGAGGTAGTTGAGGCTCAGAGAAGTTACGTGACTTGCTCAAGGTCACACAGCTAGTGAATCATAGACGCAGGATTCCAACCCAGTTCTCTCTGACTCTAGAAGCTAGTGTCTTAGCTGTTATCATTTGAAGCCCCTCAGTAGGATCTGTTTAGCTCCGCTCATGCAAAAAACACCACATTCAGTGGCTCAGGCTGATGAGGTATAGCCACCCACACACCTCCAGAAAGAGATGGATAGCCACAGACGTTTAGACTCAAGTTACACACCTAGTAGGCAGAGGCAAATACCACCCCACAACTGACAGACTGAGTCCTGGCCAAGACATGTTTCATTTGGCCCATACGATATATTTTTTCTTCTTGAGACATGGTCTACCTTTGTTGCCCAGGCTGGAGTGCACTGGTGCAATCTCAGCTCACTGCAGCCTCGACCTCCTGGACTCAAGCCATCCTCCCACCTCAGCCTCCCAAGTAGCTGGGACCACAGGTGTGTACCACCATGCCCTACTAATTTTTGTATTTTTTATAGAGACAGGGTTTTGCCATGTTGCCCAGGCTAGTCTCGAACTCCTGGGCTCAAGAAATTCACCTGCCTTAGCCTTCCCAAAGTGTTGGGATTACAAGCATGAGCCACTGCATTCGGCTGGTCCATACAGTATTATAATTGGAATTTGTTGCCAATAATTAAAACTCAGGAGATTTCACATTTTAAAAAACCACATTCTTTTGTAAAAAAAAAAAAAAAATTGACGATCTGGCAACATTGGCCTGCATTCCATTGAGGCAGTAATCAGTTCTGCAATCACAGGAAGGCAGCCTGGGCTAGAGTGCAGAGGGAGAGGGTATCATTACCCCAGAATCCAACACACAAAATGCCACTCTCTTTAACCACAGGTCTAACAGCCTCACTTTCACACTTTAACATGTTTAACTTTTCATCATGGTCTTAACAATAATGGCGTTGGCCGGGTGCTGTGGCTCACACCTGTAATCCCAACACTTTGGGAGGCCAAAGTGGGTGGATTACTTGAGGCCAGGAGTTCAAGACCAGCCTGGCCAACATGGTGAAACCTCATCTCTACTAAAAATACAAAAAATTAGCCACGTGTGGTGATGCACGCCATTAATCCTAGCTACTCGGGAGGCTGAGGCACAAGAAGAATAACTTGAACCTGGGAGGCAGAGGTTGCAGTAAGCCAAGATCGCACCACTGCACTCCAGCCTGGGTGACAGAATGAGACTCTTTCTCAAAATAATAATAATAATAGTGGTGCCAACAGTGTACCTTTAAAAGTGATGAACAGGTGCCACTTTGGGGAGATAAGGCATTAGCTGTTCCCACACCCACCCCCTTGATCTCTAGCCACGCTTGTGGGCAGGGCATGCCTTTACCCTCTAGCCAGCCACACAAACTACCCTACCACTCAATGAACAAGCACCTGGTCTGTTGGGCCTATTTACACTGCCTGCCTGGTTCTGTAAGCATTTGAACTTGCCTCCACTGATCCACATGCATCCCTCCATTTACAAAAACTAGTTTTATACAATGTACGATAACCACACTACTCCCACGTGCAAGAACGCTCATGATGTGTTTGACAGTGGCACCTGCTGGTGATGTGTGGTATTACAGCTCAGCTCCACTAAACCTTGTAAATACTTAGCTAAACTGGGTCATGGATGTTAGGGTTTGTTCGAAGAGTACTTTATGACACATTTGAAAACCTTCCCAAACTATTTTCAACTGAAAGTGCATAAAATGTTTTTCTTAATGATCCTCATGAGAATCTGAAATTGATGGGGCAGGAATTAGAATTCCTGTTGGACAGAAGTGGACACAGGCACAGAGGGGTCAAAGTGACTTCCCTGAGGGACACAGTGAATCCAATCTTCTTCAGAACACAACTCTAGCTTCCAAACCCTGCCATCTGCCTAATCTCCAAGGCTGACATCATGAAGGAAACTATGTCCTTCCCTCGAACAGCTGTTACTGCCACAGACTGAGAGACCACAGGGCCAAGCACACCACAGTGCATGACCAGAGATGCCAGTGTTTAATCTCAGAGTCCCTGTTCCCCGAAATGGAAGAAATTCCTGTGGCCCAGAAAAGAACAGACGAGGCTGGTCATAGAAGCAGAGGGAAAATCCCAGAGACCAGAAGGGTGTTGCACAGTTCTGAGAAACCACTGCAAACCCGACCACAAGCCTCAGGCTTAATGCCTTCCATGCCAAGTTGTTCCAATCCATCTGCAGAGATGTTTTCCCAAGGGAGTGGAAGTCCCATTTTGCAATGGAAGCTGAGGAGGTAAGTGAGATCTGGTTTGCAGAAACATGTGCATCATGGCCAGTGTTGCTTAAACATCTGTTCCTGAAAGAGGAGAAGAAAAAAAAAAAAAAGCTCCCTCTTAAAAGCCTCCCTCTGCCTCAGTCGAGGACTTCTAAATGCTATCAAGTTTGCTAGGGCTAAGGCTTCATGCAAACGTGTTGTGAAATCTGGAAATATTCATGACTCCAGAGATATTTGGCCTTCACCCTCAGATCTCCAGCCAGCCTGGCTCCTAAGACTTCAGAGAGGAAAATCAGAGAAACAACCGCCACCAGGGCAGTGCACCTTATTCTTCCCTCAGCCAAACCTCCAGGCTTCTCCCTCCCAGTTCTCCTGCCCTCTCTTTCCTGTTTTGTTGTGGGTTTCAGAGATCCAAGCACTATTTTTAGACATGTTTATTCTTACTCCTCTTCTTTCCCTTCCATTCTCGACCTCTCTGGAATGAGCCTGGATGCTCCCCTGCCAGGGGCTTTTCTGGAGTGATTGGACATATGCTTGGTATGTGGGACCTTTTTCTAGATGGAGCTGGGATTGGATTTGGGGGAAATGGGCCTTGCAACCTCCTTTCCTCTCCCAGGCTCCTCAGAAGCTCCAGAGCCAGGACCTGTGTGCATTAATTGCCATTGCTTGGAGATGATGTTTCTTGAAGCTGGGTTCCCAAGTTCAGTTTCACTTGGGATAAGGAGTAAGATAAAGTGGGATGCCTCAGCCAGCACCCACAGCAAGCTCTGGTTCCCCGTCAATGAGGAGGTATGCAAAGTAGCTGATAAGCATGCATGCCCCCCAACCAGTGGCCAATATTCATATCCAGACTCTGACCCTTTCCAGCCATAAGACCTTGGACAATGACCTCGCCTCTCTGTGCCTCAGTTTCCTCATCTGTAAAATGAAGATGATGATGATAACAGCACTCACCTGGGTTATGATGCAAACTAAGTGAGCATATGCCAAGGGTTTAAAATAGTGCATGGCACTTAGAAAGGTTCGATGAATGCTAGCAACAGTCTGTTCCAGGAGAGCAAGCCAGGATGCCAGAGCTGAGCTTGCCTGACTGGGCTGGGAGTGGCCGGCATTGAGATTTTCTTTTTTTTTTTCTTTTCCTTTTTTTTTTTTTTTTTTTTTTGAGACAGAGTCTCACTCTGTTGCCCAGGCTGGAGTATAGTGGCACAGTCTCAGCTCACTGCAACCTCCGCCTCCCAGGTTCCAGTGATTCTCCTGCCTCAGCCTCCCCTGTATCTGGGATTACAGGTGCTCACCACCATGCCCAGTTAATTTTTGTATTTTTGGTAGAGACGAAGTTTCACCATGTTGGCCAGGCTGGTCTTGAACTCCTGGCCTCAGGTGATCCGCCCACCTCGGCCTCCCAAAGTGCCGGGATTAGGGGTGTGAGCCGCCACACCTGGCCCCGTGTTGAGATTTTATATCTTCTGGGCATCTGAGGTTTGGATCAGGATTGCCCATCCCTGGGAGACCACAATCAGCCATTTGGTCCAGACTGTGCGTTCACAAGAACACCACAAATCAGATTTTGGAGAAGATCTTGAATGTACTGTCCTAAAGCCCCACACCGCCAAGATTAAAAGAAACTGTGATAATTTCCCCTTTTTAAATCTTGCCCTCTCTGGACAGGGTTCATTAAGAATTTTGCAAGCCCTGTAACTTAACAAAAATATATTGCAGGACTATTTCATGTACGGAAGCTGTTAAATTTTTACATGTAAACATACAAGAGAACATAGTTCTTGCAGCCCTAGTTCATTAGTTTGTCATTTTTTATCTTTGCTACGTACAGACCCTGAAACAACAGACGTTTCCCACCCCTGGGACCGCCAGAGAGACCCGGATTGCTGGGGCCTCTGCACCTGGATCGGGGCCGCCCTGCGAGGCTGGACCCACAGCGCCCCCTGGCGGCCATAGTCAGCACGTGCGGCCTCTGGCTGGCCCTGGGCAGGTCTGCAGAACTCCCCTCCCGCAACCACCTCCCCAATCTCGCTACACCCCAGATCATTTATTCTTTAACTCAGCAAAGACTGATTTGCATGCATGCCCCATGAACCATGAAGCCCACATAACTCCGGTGGCTGCCTTCAGCAGCGTAAAGTCTAAAGAGGGAGACAGCGCGACCAAATGCTCCCACACAAATAAAGATCCACCTTGCAAATATAGCCCCACCCCTCAGCCTCCGTCTTCCCATCTGTGAAATGGTCCCCTCAAGACTCCCTGCTGCACAGGCCATTGGAAGCTCCATGAAACATGTGCTCCCCTGAGCATCAAAGGGGCCTGCTGTTATTGGTGCTGTAGCTATGTTGGGATTCCTGGTGGTGCTTTCTCTCTCTGGCCTTTCACATTCCAGACGCCCTGGGGGTGGGTGGATTGGGATAGAGGACGAATCCGGTGTGGGTGACACAAGAACCTCAAGGTGCTGACTCCTCCCTCTGCAGCCCCCACAGGGAGTTCACAGTCATTCAATCCATGCTGAGCTAAGCCTGGGTCTGCACTGGGGGATGGTGACCCTACTTGCTCCCAGCCCCACCTTCTTGCCTCCTTCCTCAGTTAGTGGCACCTCCCTCTGGCTCACACCTGTAATCTCAGCACTTTGGGAGGCTAAGGTGGGCCGATCGCTTGAGGCCAGGAGTTCGAGACCAGCCTGGGCAACACAGTGGGACCCTCTTTCTAAAAATAATAATAATAATAATTAATTTTAAAATTAGCCAGGTGTCCTGGCATGTGCCTGTAGACCCAGCTACTCCGAAGGCTGAGGCAGGAGGATCACTTGAGCCCAGGAGTTCGAGGCTACAGTGAACTATGATCACACCGCTGCATTCCAGCCTGGGTGACAGAGACCCTGTCTCAAAAACAAATGAAAATGGCCAGGCGCGGTGGCTCACGCCTATAATCCCAAAACTTTGAGAGGCCGAGGCGCGCAGATCACAAGGTCAGGAGTTTGAGACCAGCCTGGCCAACAAGGCGAAACCCCATCTCA
>NW_012103587.1:1580296-1594758 GCF_000951045.1 Mandrillus leucophaeus
ATTCCAGACGCCCTGGGGGTGGGTGGATTGGGATAGAGGACGAATCCGGTGTGGGTGACACAAGAACCTCAAGGTGCTGACTCCTCCCTCTGCAGCCCCCACAGGGAGTTCACAGTCATTCAATCCATGCTGAGCTAAGCCTGGGTCTGCACTGGGGGATGGTGACCCTACTTGCTCCCAGCCCCACCTTCTTGCCTCCTTCCTCAGTTAGTGGCACCTCCCTCTGGCTCACACCTGTAATCTCAGCACTTTGGGAGGCTAAGGTGGGCCGATCGCTTGAGGCCAGGAGTTCGAGACCAGCCTGGGCAACACAGTGGGACCCTCTTTCTAAAAATAATAATAATAATAATTGATTTTAAAATTAGCCAGGTGTCCTGGCATGTGCCTGTAGACCCAGCTACTCCGAAGGCTGAGGCAGGAGAATCGCTTGAACCCGGGAGGCGGAGGTTGCAGTGAACCGAGATCGCGCCACTGCACTCCAGCCTGGGCGACAGAGCAAGACTCTGTCTCAAAAAATAAAACAAACAACAAACAAACAAAAACAAATGAAAACTAACAAACAAAAAGCGGCCCCTCCCTCCCCTTGGCTGTCAGGCTCAGACACTGGAGAGTCTCACTGGGCGCCTCCTCGCCCCTCACTTCCCACATCCAGTTTAGCACCATGTTCTATGAGCTCCAGCCCCTAAAAATACACCCCGCATCTGTCCCCTCTTCATCCACTGCCCCACCCTGGCCCAGGCCACCACCACCACCTGTCACCAGGAGGAGGGCCACTGCCTCCAGCCGGACCTCCAGCGTCCACGCCTGCCCCCACAACCTCTCCCACAGCAGAAACAGCAGCCCTCCCCGACTGAAGAATCTCCAGTGGTTTCCCACTGTACTTAAAATCCTAACTGCAAGACTCCCCGGCTCCCCACCTCCATCTCCCTCCAACCCCTCCCACTGTGACAGTGGAAAATATTTATTTGGTCTTCTGCCCCTAAAATCCTTGGAATCTCCAAAGTGATGTCCTTTTGTTTGCCAATGACTCACTGGTGGCTGGCAACCCCTAGGCAGCTTCAGGATGGGGACTGGCCTCAGAAAAAACCAAGTCAGTGCTAGAGGGCTGGGACTTTCAGCCCCACCCCAACCTCCAGTGAGGGGAGAGAGGCTGAAGGTCAAACTGATCACCAAGGGCCTGTGGTTTAATCCATCACACCCACGTATACAAAAAACATACACAGAGAGAAAGAATGAATAAGACCTACTATTTGATCACACAACAGGGTGACTATAGTCAAGAAAAACTTGACTGCGTATTTTTAAGTAACTGAAGGAGTGTAATTGGATTGTTTGTAACACAAAGGCTAAATCCTTGAAGGGGTGGATATGCCCTTCCCATGATGTGATTATGTCACATTGTATGCCAGTGTCAACACACCTCATGCACCCCACAAATGTATAACACTTACTATGAACCCACAAAAATTAAAAATTTAAAATAATTTTAAAAATTATGCCCACCTAATGAAACCTCCATAAAAACTGAAGAGGACAGAGTTTTTGAGCATGGGAAGGCTCCTGGAGGGTGGTGCCCTGGAGAGCATAGCAGCTCCATGCCCCTCCCCGTGCCACTCCCCCGTGCCCCTCCCTGTGCCCCTCCCCGTGCCCCTTCCCGTGCCCCTCCCCCGTGCCGCTCCCTAGCATCTCTTCATCTGTCTCCTTGTGACATCCTTTATAATAAATAAGCTCAGTGCTTCCCTGAGCCCTGTGAGCTGCTCTAGCAAATTAATTGAACTCAAAGACAGGGTCGTGGGAGCCACCATTTACAGCTGGTCTGTCAGAAGCACAGGTGACGCAACCCAGGGCTTGAGACGGGCATCGGGAGTGAGGGGTCGCCCTGGGGTCTGAACCCTCGACCTGTGGGGTCTGACACTGCCTCCAGGTAGACAGCGGCAGAATTGAGTTGAATCAGAGGGCCCCTGGCTGGCGTTCACTGCAGAATTAGTTGTTCATTTCATCTGTGGTAGGGGAGGCCCCCATATTTGGTCACAGAAGTCTTCTGTGTTGATTGTTTCGGGGCAAACAGAGGAGGAAAAGCAGTTTGCGTTTCTCTCACCCAGGCCCACCCTCTGGGCTCCAGTCACAGAGCACTGTTTCTGTTCTGCATGTCACTACCCCAGGCCCTTTGCACATATACTTCCCGGTTCCTGAAGTGCTCTTCTCCAGATTCCCATGAAGCCTTCAGGAGTCGGCACTTCTCAGAGGAAACTTCTGGAAATGCGCTCTCATCTAAGTAGGCCCCCTGCACAGCACCTCTTCTCCAGCGCACCCCCTGCTTTTCTTTCTGTCCTGGCATTGTTGCTTCCCAGAGTGACCTTACTCATACGTGACCTTACTCATGAGTGACCTTACTCATGCATGACCTCACTCATGCGTTTACTTGCCAGCTGTCTCTCCCACTAGAAGGCAAGTTTGTGAGGGCAAGGAGCTTTCTATCTTTGTCCAACTTTGTTGTTGTTGTTTTTCTTTCATTTTCTTTTTTTTTTTTTTTTTTTTTTTTGTGAGATGGAGTCTCGCTCTGTCGCCCAGGCTGGAGTGCAGTGGTGAGATCTCGGCTCACTGCAACCTCCGCCTCCCAGGTTCAAGCGATTCTTGTGGCTCAGATTACATAGCTGGGATTACAGGCACACACCACCACACCTGGCTAATTTTTGTATTTTCAGTAGAGACGGGGTTTTGCTATGTTGCCCAGGCTGGTCTCAAACTCCTGACCTCAAGCAATCCACCCACCTTGGCCTCCCAAAGTGCTGGGATTACAGGGGTGAGCCACCGCACCGTCACCTCTGTAATTCTGAAGCGGATACCCTTGGTGTTTTAAGCAGATTCAAGTGAATACTCTTTTAACTGTATTTGCACACCCCTGACTTTGGAGCATTTTTGCATCCAAAACCCAAGACCTGTTGGTCTGCCTTTGAGAGCTGTCCATGACCCTGGGCTGCTAGAGTCCCCTTTGCCCTCCTGGGACACTCCCTGGCCAGGAATCTTGGTCTCAGCGTCTGCTTCTGGGGAACGTAACTGAAGCTGATTCGCAATACATATGAGGGTGTGTGGTGCACAGTGAGCACCCAAACAACGTTTGCTGAATGAAGGAATGAATGAATTGACACAGACTTCTCAGAGTTTGACTCTCTCTCAGAGCCCTTGAGCAAGTGCTCTGCACACAGTAGGTGTCTAATAAATACTTGCTGAAGGTTCAGCATTTGAGAGCTTTCATAATCGTCCCAGGCTCTGTACAGAATGCTCACACACCCATTTCTTTTCTTTTTTTTTTTTTTCTTCGAGATGGAGTCTCACTCTGTCACTCAGGCTGGAGTACAGTGGGATGATCTTGGCTCTCCGCAACCTCCACCTCCTGGGTTCAAGCGATTCTCGTGCCTCACCCTCCCGCGTAGCTGGCATTACATATGCCTGCCACTACATCCAGCTAATTTTTGTATTTTTAGTAGAGACAGTGTTTCACCATGCTGCCCAGGCTGGTCTTGAACTCCTGGCCTCCCACAGTACTGGGATTATAGGCGAGAGCCACCGCACCCAGCCCTCACACGTCCATTTCGAGTCCACCCTCACAGGGGTTCTCAGAGATTTGTGTAGCAGCAATCTTCACTCCCATCTCATGGGAGGCTCAGTGAGGTTATGAATTGCTTCAAGGCACCCAGCAACTTGAGCAGAGCAGGCAGTAGCACGCAGGTGCTGGGAGCAGGGAGTAGCATGCTAAGGAGAAGCAGACATCGTGTGACCCTGGTCACTCTGTTATAGAGGTGTCACTCTTGTTCCCAAGATCCCAGAGAGAAAGGGTTAAGATCCCTTTGAAAATCTGAAGACTATTGAGGAAACGCTTCCCAGAATAAAACGCCCAGACACACACGTAAAATACAATATCTGGGGGTCACGGGTTCCCGACGCCAGACTGTGGACCACAGCCTTCCCAGTCTAAAATCAATCCACTCCGTTCTAGGAACCGGGTGATCCGCAGCGTCTTCTAGGCAGCAACCTCTGGACCACCTGTGTGCACAGCTCGCCCCCCAGTGGCCGAGCTCGGAATCGTCCTGAAGTCTCGCGTCGGCAGCCAGATTGCGGGGGATCGCAGATGGAGAGACAAGTGGGGGAGATTTTACCGCCAGGATGGGGAAAAGTCACCCACGATTCAAGCAAAGATGACCTTTGTGACAGATTAACATTTCAGGGTCGCCACCTGGAGAATGGACGGCTCAGGACACGCGTGGGAGCCGGGAGGCCAGTGGATCAGACTGGCAGAGCCTCAGTGGCTCAGACACAGGGTCCCTGGCCCTGGACCCACCCACCGGGCCGCCACCTCGAGCCCCACGCTGACCCCAAGAGGCATTGTTTTCAGCTGAGGACCCCTGCCCCGGCCCACTCCATTCACTATCCACTTCACCCATCTCTCCTGGCACATCCCTGCAAAGCAGGTCTGAGTCACCTGCTTTAAAGGGGAGAACACTGGGTCTCCAGACAGGCTGTGTGACTTGTCCAGGGTCCCACAGCTAGTGAGTGGCAGAATTGTCAAGTTGTTTGAGAGGAAGGGCCGCCTCTGCCTGGTCTACAATTGCACCCCCCGCGCCTAGGACGTAGTGGGCAGTGGCTAAATATGTTGAAAGAATGGGTGTCTGCGTGAGCCAAGGAGTGCTAATGAACGTGAGTAACTACCCTGGGTAAGAATATTCGTTTCCAGCACAGGGGCAGGTACCGGGATTATGTTACAGGTCCTTGGGGTTTGGGGTTACAGCAACTGGAAGTAGGACTTCTTGTATTCTAGAACATTCTAGTATCAACTGAGATACAAAGTGCCCCAGGAGTCCTGAGACAGGGAAAAAGAGCAAGCAGGAGTGATGGGGGAGGGGTGCCTCCTGGAGGAGGGGGTATGGCTGGAATTGCACCTTCGATGATGGCGAAGACTAAGCGAGGCAGAGAAGTGGGGAAAGGCCATGCAGGGGCGACACAGGCCGAGCAGGACGAAGGGCGCATGGGAGACAATCATGGGATGGTGCCGAGATCGCAGGTAGCAGGCCGCTTGGAGGTACAGGGAGGAACATCCTTAGGAGTTAGGTATTTATTTTAATGGAGACGGGAAAAATATTACTTGCCCAAAGGACCCATAATTTCACAGATATAACTGCCTTCCTTTTAAAATAAACTTCTTTAAGAAAAAAAGTAAGCCAAATTCAAGCAACATAGTAAGTAGTAGAGTCCCGTCACTGGCGGGGGCTGGGGCCTACAGTGAGAGCATGAAAAGAAAGTCTCGCAGAGTCAAAGATGCTCAGAGTCAGAGACACTGAAGCTGGACCAGGTGTCCCGAAGCACAGCCCTCCAGCTGTGGGGCAGGCGGTGCTTCCCTTCCCTGAGCCCTGGCTAAGGTCGTTGGCTGGGCTTAAGACCAAGGATGTGTCCAAACATACACCCTACAAAAAAAATCAAACCTCACTCAGAAGCAAGGTGTTCACCCAGTGAGACACACAGGAGGCTAAGTCCCTCAGGAACACACACACACACACACACACCCCACACACAAGAATGACTTAAGGGCCAGGGCAGTGGCTCATGCCTGTTATCCCAGCACTTTGGGAGGCCGAGGTGGATGGATCGCTTGAGCCTGGCAGTTGGAGATCAGCCTGGGCAACATGGCAAAACCCCATCTCTACAAAAAAAATACAAAACATTAGCTGGGTGTAGTGGCACAGGCCTATAATCGCAGCTACTTGGGAGGCTGAGGTGAGAGGATCGCCTGAGGCTGGGAGGTCGAGGCTGCAGTGAGCAGTGATTGCACCAGCCTAGGTGACCAAGTGAGACCCTGTCTCAAAAAAAGAAAAAAAGAATGCCTTCTGGGGACTGTCTTTTTTTCTGTTTTATGAGCTTATGAGCAGGTAGACCTGAATGCAAGGGTTAAAAGTGTCTGTGATGTGTCGCATGTGCAGGTTAAGTCAAAATCCTCATCGTGGCTATCAAATAACCAAAGCTGGGCTCAGCTTCCCAGAGGATCAGACACAGGGAATTTGAAGGGACCGTCCTCAGGGCCTGGACTCTCTCCTGAGCTTGTCACTTGCTTGCCAGTCCCCCAGGCAGGTCACAAGACCCCCGACCCCTCCACTCTACAGCCAACGGGCAAAGCCTGCCTGACCTTCAGCCCCAGTCAGAGGGAACTTCCCGGACACGGGTTTTCGAGAACCCGTCTAAAGATTGGGTAAGAAACGCTTTTGCAAGCCGGTGGTTTCCACCTTGCTGCTTTCTACAAATCTGAAGAAAGGTCAAACGGACTTGTCAGCTGGGAGATCAGTGAAAATCGCTTCCAATGACAGATGGCTGCGTGACATTCGCATACTAACCAGGAGTATAAGAATTCCACTCCCGGCGACTTCCTTATGAAAACAAGGCTTCTCTGCACTTGCAGCGACGAAGAATTGATGGTAAAAATTGGTTTCATTCTAGCAATACGTGACAGTCATTCACAGATACATGAATTAATCGGGGGTGGAGAGGAAGTCCCACTCATCTCAGGACAAGAAGTATTTCTAAGCAAATAAAAGCCACAGTGAGAAACCACTATGAAGGGCTGAAGGTTTTTAAAATTGAAAATACCAAGATGCTGGTGAGGATGCAGAGCTGCTGGGAAAGCAGGCTGGTACAGCGACTGTGAAACTGGCAGTCCCCCTTAAGTGAAACGCAGAGCTCCGGTTTGACTCGGCAGCCCCACTCCGAGGTGTACACCTGAGGGACATGAACGTATGCCTTCACACACAGATCTGTACATGAACATTCACAGCAGCTTTGTTCGTAGTGGCTGATATGGTCTGGCTGTGTCCCCGCCCAAATCTCATCTCGAATTGTAGTTCCCATAATTCCCATGTTGTGGGAGGGATCCAGTGGGAGATAATTGAATCGTAGGGGCGGTTTCCCCCATACTGTTCTCCTGGTAGTGAGTAAGTCTCACAAGATCTAATGGTCTGATCGGGGGTTTCCCCTTTCACTTGGCTGTCACTCTCTCTTGTCTGGTCCCATGTAAGACATGACTTTGCTTCTCCTTTGCCTTCCACCATGATTGTGAGGCCTCCCCAGCCATGTGAACTGTGAGTTCATTAAACCTTTTTTCTTTAAAAGTTACCCAGTCTTGGGTATAACTTTATCAGCGGCGTGAAAACCGACTACTACAATTGCCAAAGGCTGGAACCACTCTACATGTCCCTCAATAAGTGAACGGCTGAAAATCATTGGTGTGTGCACCCCATGGAGTTCTGCTCAGCAGTGAAAAGAAATGAACTATTGCTACACACGACAACACGCATGCATCTAGAGACGGTGCTGAGTGAAAGAAGCCAGGCTCAGAGGGTTACAGGCTGTAGATGCCATTTAGAACATTCTGGAAAGGTAAAAATAGCTAGTGGCCAAGGGCTAAGCATGGGGGCAAGGGACTTCCCTACAAAGTGGGAGGAAGGCAGCACAGGACACAGGCTGGGTGCAGTGGCTCACGCCTGTAATCCCAGCACTTTGGTAGGTTGAGGTGGGAGTAATGCTTGAAGCCAAAAGTTCAAGACCAGCCTGGGCGACACAGCCAGACCCCCATCTCTACAAAAAAAAATTAGCCAGGTGTGGTGGCACACATCTGTGGTCCCAGCTACTTGGAAGGCTAAGTCAGGAGGCTCTCTTGAGCCTGGGAGGTGCATGAGTAGGCTGCAGTGAGTCAAGATTGAACCATTGCACTCCAGCCTGGGCAACAGAGCAAAACCCTGTTTCAAAAAAAAAAAAACAAATTATGGGAGCCCACTGTAAAACAAATAAACAAACAAAAAAGAGAAGGCACGAGGAAATCTTGGGGAATAATGAAATTGTTCTGTGTCTTGATTGTAGGCGTAATGACTCAACTCTATCCACGTGTCAAAATTCATGGAACTGTACACACACACAACTCTAATCTGTAAATGAAAAATATATATAAAATGCATACCAAAAGGACATGCATTCCTATAAAATTTTGCTTCGTTGATATGTAACATAAAACATAGTGATATAGTTTTGACCAATCGTGTCCTGAGAGTTGAAAGGCAATCCAGATGGTATAGGCTAAATGTTGTGTTGACCCAGAATTCCTATGTTGAAGCCCTGACCCCCAGTGTGGCTGTGTCTGGAGATGGGGCCTCTAAGAAAATAATTAAATGGGGCCCTGATCCGATAGCATCAGTGTCCTTATAAAAGATACCACAGAGCTCTTGCTGTCCCTCTCTCTTCCCTGCTCCACACCGAGGAAAGGCCGTGTGAGGACACAGAAGGCGGCCGTCTGCAAGCCAGGAAGAGACGCCTCACCAGAACCCAACCCTGCTGGTACCCTGGTCTCAGCCTTCCAGCCTCCAGAGCTGTGAGAAATACAAATGGTTTAAGTGACCTACTGATGGTATTTTTTCTTTTGGAGACAGTGTCTTGCTCTGTCTCACAGGCTGGAGTGCAGTGGCATAATCACAGCTCACTGCAGCCTCAACCTCTTGGCTTCTAGCAATCCTCCTACCTCAGCCTCCTGAGTAGTTGGGACCACAGGCGCCCACCACCATGCCTGGCTAATTTTTGTATGTTTTTGTAGAGATGAAGGTCTCACCATTTCACCCAGACTAGTCTTGAACTCCTGGCCTCAAGCAATCCTCTAGTCTTGGCCTCCCACAGGGCTGGGATTACAGGTGTGTGCCACCATGCCCGGCCTTGACGGTATTTTGTTATGGCAGTCCCAGACCTAAAAGAATTTACCCTTGATGGTCACAAGAAAAAAAAAAAAAAAGCATCAAATATACGTATCATCTAGATAACACTTTAGGAGGGAAGAAGAAAGGAAATACAAGTTTAAGGGGAAAAGGGGCATAACATTTCTGATCATAAAAGAGCTTGTTCGTGTATTCCTCGAAATGTTTGGCAGTGAATATCCTCTCCTGTCCTAGTTCGATCCAGAGTACACTTAAATACTGATGAAATGGTCTCATATTCAAACATCAATGATGATGACAATCCGAGAAAATTCCATCCTTTGCAATGATCTACACTTAAAATGAAAACTTTTAGATGCCTCCAAGCTGTTCTCTTACCCACTTCTCTTCTTCACCATTTATGTAACAAGCAAAAAGCAAAGGCCTAGAGCAACACGGGGCATGTCCCACGGGCACCAGGATTTGTAGATAAAGGCACAGAAACACATCCAGGGGCCCCACGCAAAAGTGGCAAAGGCGTCGGCACTGGGGGCTGTGGGCATGGCCGGGGGAGGGGGGAAGACGGGACTCAGCCCTGCTGCTTCTAAACAAGGGCGTGCTCATGCAGTATTTCTATGAAACTCAACATTGCACAAGGTTGAAATTTAAAAACAACAGGAAGGTAAGCCAGCAGCCTAGCCCTGGGAGAGACGCTCTTGGCAGCCACCAGAAAGGAGCTATTAACCAAGAGAAGAAGAGCCCAGGACTTCCCAGAGGCCCCCACTGCTCCCCCAACCCCAGCAAACAAGGCTGTCACAGAGGCCAGCATCAAATTTTTTTAAAGGTTTATTACTTCAATAGTGAATTATTTTTCAAAGATGATAAAACTCATTTCCAGTAGAAAAGGGTCACAGGCTGGCCCCAGGGTCCAGGAGCGCCCGGGAGGCAGGGCCCCAAGGCCTCTTCACCTCAGCCTGGGCACCTCAAATCTGAGGGGCCCTGTGAGGGGGTGGGGGCAGCTCGGGGGCACAGCCTGCTGCCACTTCGGCCAGGGAGTGGCCGGCTCAGTCCGTAGGATGATGTCAGTTTAGGCTGGAGGAAACGGGCAGCAGACACCCTGATGCAGTGCCTGTGAAGACTTCGGGGAGATCAAGGGCCGGCCAGGGTGGGCGGGGAGCCTCGGGCAGCTGCACGGGGCATCTCGTGCTCACCCCGTTGTTTTCTGAGGCCTGTGTAAAGGCGCTTTGCCTGGCCTGGCAGCTATTTGGCACAGGAAGCCAGCACTCCCAGCCTGGCCAGTCCTGCCTGGGGAGTCACTACGCCGGGACTGCAGTGTTTCACCCTGAAGGGGAGGAAGCCTGGGCCCAATGGCTGAATGGGACAGGCCAGGCTCACCCAAGGAAGGGGACACAGTACCCACAGCCCCTGTGGTCAGGCCTGTGGGCCACGTGGAGAGAAGGTTCCAGAACAGTGCTTGTCGACGAGCCTCTCCCTGCAAGCCCCTTCAGCAGCACTCCGTCCCTGAGTGTCTGCACAGGCCTGCATGCATGTATGCAACAGGCCCATGGCAGCTGGGAGGTTCAGGCTGTGGGGCTGGGGGGCTGTCCGCTGGGAGAGTCCGGGAGAAGTGGGGTGTAGGGGCTGGGGGGCCGGTCAGGCCCAGCGGCCAGGCCTGGCTGGCTCATGGTGTCCTCAGGACCCTGTGGAGAAAGGCAAAGCTGGGTGACCACCCACGCCCTGTCACCAAACCCCACCCTCATCCCCGCCCACCCAGGCCCTGTACCCACATCCCCAGCACAGACACCACCCCCGCCACCAGGCTGTCAGAGGTGAGAAGAGGCTGGAGTCGCCTACAGACTCCTGCAACGTCTCCCAGAGGGCCTCTTCATCTCACTCAACACCTGCCTGGCCTCCCCGACCTCCTTTAGGGATGGAGAAACTGAGGCCCAAAGAGGTTTAATACAGCGAGGGGCAGAGCAAGCTGGGGGGGCCTGTGTGCAGCACAGTCAACACGGAACAACCAGGGCAAGCTCCGTCCCTCAGGAAGAGAACATACGTTCACGTGTTGATTTATTTTTTATTTTTTAGAGACAGCGTCTCTCTCTGTCGCCCAGGCTGGAGTACGGTGGTGCCATCATGGCTCACCACAGCCTTCAATTCCTGGGCTCAAGTGATCCTCCCACCTTGGCCTGCCGAGTGGCTGGGACAATGACACGTGCCACCACCATGCCCGGCTCATTTTTTTATTTTTTGTAGAGACCAGGTCTCACTATGTTGCCCAGGCTGGTCTCAAACTCCTGGGCTCAGGCGATCCTCTCACCTCAGCCTCCCAAAGTGCTGGGATTCCAGGCGTGAGCCACCGCGCCCGGCCTACATTTTTAAACCAACGTCACAGGACGGTATGCCGCTTGAACAGCACTCATGAACAGAAGACAGGGAGGAAAGCCGGCCACACAGCAACACACGCAGCAGGATGCAGCTTCGGTCACATTCAAAAAGTGACCTGTTGCTCATGGCTGGGCACATGCAGATTCAGAGTAAACAAACCCACAGGCCAAGTTCCTGGCAATGGCTACTCAGGGCGCGCAGGACATGGGGAGAGGGACGAGGGCCACACAGGGAACGAGTGAAACCAAGGGCACGAGATGCTGACCATCTTCAACACTGACAACTGTTAGCAATGGCTGAGTCTGGGTGAGGAGAACTGGCTACTGTCATTTGTCTAGTTTGACAGTTGTAGAAAATTTCTCAACTTAAAAATTAAAAATACAGATAATGCTAATGATAAGAGTGTGGGGTGAGCCTTTGTCCCGCTAAGTCCCCACCTCCCATGCCTTGAGCAACAGAGGTCTCCCTACCCCGGCAGCTGGGGCTGGAAACCCCTGCCCACCTCCGCACACCTGTGCTTGCTTCACCAAAGGGTAGGAAAATAAAACTCCTGCTCAGGGCAGAGAGCGGGCACAAGGGCCAGGGTGTGCTGTACTGAGCCAGGCATGGGGGAGGTCAGCCCCGCCCCCCACGCCACCCACTGAGGCAGCATGAGACACCCACAGGTGGCTAGACCTTAGCCATGTGGGCCCAAAGAGCCGTGACTTGAGAGAGTCTCACTCAAAAGTAGAAAGGTGAAACCGCCCCCAGGCTGTATAGAACCCTGGTCTTTCCCAAGGAAGCCACGTGGAACAACGCCCCCAGGTGCAGAGGGTGAAGCAGGTTCCTCCTCCTCCCTCTCCTCCTCCTCCTCCCTGACACTTGTTTGACTGAGGAACACAGACTTGGAGTGGGAGAAAGGTCAGTGAGAAGCTAAGAAAGGTCCAGGAACATATCCCTGGAGGGCCACCCGGACAGTTGTCCAGGCCGTTCACTGCACAAAAGGATCCAGCTGAAGGGTTGCAGACCCGTGGACACAGTTTGCCAAGCCCCCTGGCCTACAGCAGGCCTCATCTGCCCAGAGGGGCTGTCTTTTCCTTATTTATATAAAAATATCCTTTTTCCCCCTTCTCCCAAGCAAGGCTGCCCCTCAGGGCCATCCCCATACCCAGGTACAGGGCAAGGTGTGGGGCCTTCCCCAGGGACTCAGGCCTGAGACTCAGAACAGGACCCAAGAGGGGACAGCAGTGGCCTGCAGGGGAACCACTGGCCACCACCCAGGTGCCCACTCCAAGCTGAAGCTGGCCACTGGAGGACACTGCATTCCCCGTTTCACATGCCGAGGGCATCCAGGGCGCTGGGCTGGGCTCCAGACCTTCCAGAAGGCTGGGCAGGAGGGTCTTTTTAAGTCAAACACTTGTCTCATCACCTAAAAATTGGATTCTGTTGGCAAAATAAAGGGGAGACCCCAGTTTTGTTTGGGGGCGGATGACAGGACATCCTGGTTATGTCCAGGGAGGTGCAGCCATGGGGCCCTGGCCACTCTATCTGTGCTAAAAGTGAAAAGCTCCCTGCTCTACACTGACCAGGCCCTGACCAGCCCCCACCCCTGTACCCTGGGAATCCCAGGCAAGTGTCTGCAGAAGGGAGCAGTGGCTGGAAGGAGCAGGGACACCGAGGGGGCCAAACAGTGCACAGCACAATAGTGTCCTGGGGGAATCCTGGGAGACAGGAAGGGAAGAGGGGCCCAGCCAGAAGGCCTTGTCTGCAAAGCCTGGGGACCCTGTCCCGGGGAGGTTCCTCTCCAAATATTAACACTCTACCCCAACACAGTCAGACTCTACCCCCTACTCCCAGATGGACAGGAAATCCCATTAGGCAGATGAATAAAAGCTTAATATGTATATAATTGGAATTCAGTGGACCCTTTCAAACAGTGCTGAGATATTATCACAGTAATTTGAGTCACTAGCAATTTAATATATTTATCTAGTTGGTGTTCTGGGGGAATATGTGTCTCTATTTCATTGGTAGTTCAGTGGTTATGCAGTCCGTCCTTCCTTCCTTCTTTCCTTCCTTCCTTCCTTCCTTCCTTCCTTCCTCCCTTCCTCCCTCCCTCCCTCCCTCCCTCCTTCCTTCCTTCTTTCCTTCCTTCCTTCCTTCCTTCCTTCCTTCCTCCCTCCCTCCCTCCCTCCCTTCTCTTTGTTTCTTTTTTTGAGATGGAGTCTTACTCTGTTGCCCAGCATGGAGCGCACCCCAGAGCTTGAGTGGGACACGGGGCTGGCAGCGCCTGCCAACGCCAACAGGCTCCTGCCCACCCCTTGGCATTTTCTTTTTCATTTCCTTGTCCAGCCTTGGCAAGTGAGATGAGCTAGAGACAGCCAAGTAGCCCCAAAGAGTGGGGCTGCTGCTTCACGTCCCCACAGTGTGGCTGCCTGAAAAGCTATTTTCACCCAAGTAGGCCCAGCCTCAGAAGCTCTTGAGGGCAGCACATTTTTCAGAAACTAAAATAACAGCTATCATCAGAGGCACCACTTTAGAGCGATTCATCCCTGCCCAACCCCAAGCTGTAGGGCCTGCAGCTCTGCCTGTCTCCTCCCCTGGCAAGGACACCATCCCTGGCCACGGCTCCCCCATGACCTCAGCCCTACAGAAACGTGGCCAAGGAAATGGAGAACCCCCAGGGGCATCAGCCTACTTCCCCGGCAGATAGGGTGGCCACATAAAATCAGGACGCCTAGTTAAATGTGAATTTCAGGTGAACAACAGATAGGTTTTCAGGATACGTGCGTCCTATCATTGCACGGACACAATAAAAATTACTTATTGCGTACCAAAAATTCATATTTACCAGGCACCCTTCTGTTGTTTCTTGTGTTCCGTTTGTTCGTTTGTGCTCAATCTGGCAATCCTACCCTCAGATCCAGTCCTAGGTATACAGTTGGTGTTCAATTGATGTCTACATTATTTGTTCTTGGTCAGTCATCCCAGATTTATTTATTTATTTATTTTAGTTCTATTTTTTTAAGACGGAGTCTTGCTCTGTCACCCAGGTTGGAGTGCAGTGGCATGATCTTGGCTCACTGCAACCTCCATCTCCCAGGTTCAAGCGATTCTCCTGCCTCAGCCTCCCGAGTAGCTGGGATTACAGGCATGCGCCACCATGCCCAGCTAATTTTTTTGTATTTTTAGTAGAGACAGGGTTTCACCATGTTGGCCAGGCTGGTCTCGAACTCCTGACCTCAAATGATCCACCCACTTCGGCCTCCCAAACTGCTGGATTACAGGTGTGAGCCACTGCACCTGGCCAGTCATCCCAGATTTAGATCAATGTTTCCCAAACATGTTTCTACATCAGAATCTCATTAGGGTCCATTA
>NW_012103587.1:1596353-1602657 GCF_000951045.1 Mandrillus leucophaeus
AAAAAAAAAAAAAACAACTCAAAAAAACAAAAACAAACAAACAAAAATCTGGTAAGGCTCTGCTAAATCAGATAAATGGGATAGATTTCACTTATGTGGCCTCTAGTGAAACCTGCAGGGAGGGGAGCCACACTGCCGATCATAGCATTCTTACTGGATTTGAGGGTGGGATGCTGATTTGGGGGCTACGGCAGGGAAGGGGACCCTAGCCAGAGCCTAGACATTCTGTGCTTCCTGACCCTCCTTCCCTGTTCCCATTCTGATGGACAATTTGGAGAGAGACAGAAGGAGACAGAGGGTTAAGGCTGTCGCGGCCTCCTCTGGCCCAGCCCCTCAGCCAGTCCTCAGGGACCCCCTCACATGGCTGTGCGTCCTCGCCTGTGGACACCCACAGTGATGCTCTGCCATAGGGAGGTATTCATGGTCTGGGAGTGTGAGTTCTGATTCCTTCTCTCCTCTCTACATAATTCAGTCTAATAACTGGAGGGAGTTCCCTTTTGCTCGCTGGAGTCACAGCCCTGCTGGGTCCTGGCTGCCCCGGGGCAGTAACAGAGAAGGGGGCTCCCAAAAGGGCTGGTTGGACCCAATGATCATTGATCATCGGGAGCTCAAACGCTACAGCAGCAACATGATGACAGCTAGTGTCCAGGCTACCACCTCACATTGTGGAAACCTTTTCCCCCGAGGACAGGAATTTTGAAAGGAAGTCGGGTTTCAGGTCTGAAAGCCAAGGTGAAGAACCAAGAAGCTTTATTCTCACCCAGCAGGCAAGCAAGGAAGCAGTCAAGCGTTCCCTGAGAGAGGGGAAGAGGAAGAAGCATTCACCAGTGCTAAAGGAAGCAGGTACTGCAGAGGAGTCAGGACCAGCAGAGCAGTGGGGCGGCCCCAAGGCCCCCAGAAGGCCTCGGCCTGTGGCCCTAGGAAGATGCAGGTGGGGGCCACCTCAGAGAGTGGCTTTCTGCTCCATGCATCCAAAAACAGCCTTTCCTGATGCCTGCCAGTGGGCAGCATCCCCTCCCCTGCCATGGCAGCTGCTCGCCCATCTCCACTGCCCCTTGAGCTCTGTGATCACAGCTCTCCTGTCCTTCGTGTGACTGTAGTAACTTGCCTAAAGGTCTGCCTTGCCCATCTCTGCTGCCGATCTCATGTTCTGGTCATTTCTGCATCCCCAGACCTGTGCAAAGGACCTTGCAGTGAATGCCATGAATGAATAAATAAATGACCCCGAAGCAAGGAGGTCTCCCCTCTTCTTGCTGCTTCTGGAAGTCTGAAGCCCAGGGCTGGAGCTCTTCCCCCCATTTCCATTCCCTCCTGATAGCAGCTGCCCCATCCTGTTCGAGCCACTGACTTCCTCACCTACTGGGGCCTCCCCGCTGGGCCCAGGCTTCCATCCCTCCCAGCCCAGGGCCCACTTGCCAGCCAGCAGCTGACCTAGTGATTTCCCTCTTTAAAAGCCTCCAATGGCTCTGTCACTCCCAGAGTCAGTTCCAGACTGCTCACTCTGCGCCACAAGGCCCTGGGTGGCCTGCCCTGTCCACTCTCAGACACCACCCCCTACCTATGTCCCTGCCCTCTCTCCCCTCCAGCCACCCTGGCCCTGCCTGACCCTCCGATGTGCCTTGCCTGTCCCTGCCACCGGGCCTTTACAGTGGCCGCTCCAGGCAGCATTCCTCCTGTGGCTGTGTGCTGAACGCCTCCCTGGCCTCCACTTCAAAGCTCACTATCTACCTCTTCAGAGAGGCCTTTCTGGAGCTCCATCTGTCCTTGTCCCCACTTGCCCCAGACATGCACTGTCCAGTCTGGGAGCTGCATTTGGCTGGTGAGCCCTTGAAACGGAGCCAGTCCAAATTGAGACCTGCTGCACATGTACCATACACACAGGATTTCAAAGACTTCATGCAAAAAACCTGCAAAAATATTGACATCCTTTATACTGATTACATGTTGAAGTGATAATATTTTGCATATATTTGGGTTAAACAAAATTAAAATTAATTCCACCTGTTCCCTTGGACTGTTAAATGGCTATTAGAAAATTTAATCTGAAAACTTCACACGTGGCTCACGCTGTATTTCTATTTGACACCATGGCTCTAGCCCCTCACATTTCCTATCATGGGTGTAATTATCTTTTTTGCTGATTTATTGGTTTTCATCTGTCTCCCTGGCTGGAATGCCAGCCCCCCTTAATGCCCCTGAGCAGGCTCCTCAGCTGTCTCCTCCACTGCTGTGCGTCCCCTTGCCCCTAACAGAACCTGGCATCCTGGGTGCTGACTTGATGAATGAACGATGCAAATACCAGGTTTCATTACTCAAAGCCCACCTGCACCCCCTCCAAGGGAGGGTCCCAGGCCTTCCAGAACAGGCAGAGTAGTGGCAACGCGGCATGCAAAAGACGCAAGCCTGCAGCGCAGCCCCCAGCGGTGACCGCTCCCACTCCAGCACAGAAGCAGGACTGCTGCTGGAGGTGGGCTCCAGGCTGCGCTTGGCCAGAGGGTCCGATCTGAGGCCCCCTTCCCCCAGCAGGCAAGCGAATAGCTGTCAGCCCGGGCCACACTCTGGCCAGCACCTACTTTGCTCCGGATTTGGCAGATGACAGGGACCAGCAGCAGGACGCAGCCCAGCGCCAGGAGGACGTACTGGGCATAGTGCATCACCTTGGGCATCAACACCAGCTGGGTGTAGAATGTGTGAAGCGTCTCCCCCTCCATGGCCCCGCTCTGAGGAGGCAGAATGACAAACACATGAGCTGGAGCCACAGGCTGTGGGCTACAGCGCAGATGCCACCCAACACCCTCCTCTGTGCCCGCCTCAGCCTTTCCCCATCTCAAGCTCCCTAGCTAAAGCATGTATCGGAGCCTGCCAGGGACCGCCTCCCTCCAGGACACAAGGTGAGACTACAATTCCCAGAATCCCTTGCAGTTGGGCAGGGCCATTTGATCGTGTTCTGACCAATGGGAGGTGGGCCTGGCCTCACGTGACTCCCCATCGCTTTGCCTGCCACTTAAAGGAGGATCTACAGGAGGGCGGGGCCCCCGGGGACCTGGAACCCTAAATTACTGGAGGGAGCAGAGCTCTGCTTCCCCATCAACCCACTTCAGACTGGGCTGTGAGCAGGAAGTGAACTTGACATTCGGAGGCTTGTTTGTCCTGGCCATTAGCTAGCCCTGATTTAAAACGAGGTAGGCAAGAAATAATAAATAAAATTTAAAAAAAGATAAAATAAAAAAATAAAATAAAATAGGCCAGAATGAATTCTAAAAAGATGCGAGAGAAGTAAGTTTAAGTAAAAAGCTGACACCTTGGAAACCAACTTCCCCACTTTCAGAAGAGGTTATATGCCTCAACAAAATCATTTTACACCCAGGGCCAGGGACTTGACCACTTCATGCAGCTTCTGTCTTCCCCATCTCAAGGGATCCCTTTCAGCTTGGTGGGATAACTGACATAGGGTGCTTGGACAGTTTGAAATTTCTGATACACTGGTCCATGTCACAGTCCGGTTACCCTGGCCCAGCCCTCTCCCTTTCTACAAGCCGCTCCCCACCCCCTGCCTCAAATGCCCACATTGGCTCTTAACAAAAGCCCCTGACACTGTGCCCAACGCACCCTTACCTCTGCAAACCAAAGCAGCGGCAGGACCACCGGCTCAATCTTCCCAGTTTGTCTGGAAATAAGCAAGGCATAGCTGTGTGAAACAAAGTCTTACACCCAAACCTTGATATAATTCTGCTTGAATACAACATCTAAACGGGTTTAGTATAATTTTGCACACACTAAACCCTCACCACCAAATATAAACAATGAGCTGAAACACTTTAGGAGCCATGTGACAAAACTGTCCCCAGGCTGAAGGTCTCAGTCTACAGCCCTCAATACTACTTGTAAATAAGACTTTAATTCTTTTTATTTTTTATTTTATTATACTTTATGTTCTAGGGTACATGTGCACAATGTGCAGGTTTGTTACATATGTATACATGTGCTATGTTGGTGTGCTGCCCATCTTTAATTCTTTAAAAGGCATTTTTTTGGTTGTTTTTTGTTTTGTTTTCTTTTCTTTAGTTGACAAGATGAGATGTTTTCCCAAAGGGCTGTTTGTCATCACACAGCTTTGAACCTGTGATCATAAGTTCTGGGGCCAGGAGGGACTTGATTCTGCAGTCTCAGTCATCCCTCCTAATCCATGGTTTTGATTTCTGCCATTTCTTACCCTCAGTACAGTACAATAAGATATTTTGAGAGAGAGACCACATTCACATAACTTTTATTATAGTATTTGTTATAATTACTCTACTCTTAGTTATTGTTAAGTGCGGCTATACCTAATTTATAAATTAACTTTATCATAGATGTGTGTGTATAGGAAGAAGCAGAGTATATGCTATACAGGGTTCAGTACTATCCCCAGCTTCAGGCATCCACTGGGGGTCTTGGAATATACCCCCGGGGATGAGGGGGCCACGGTACTTGACTGGTGCAGGCTTAGGGAACCAGTGTTTTGATGTGCTGCTAGAAGGAATCTCCCCTGGCAAAGAGCTTGATAATTTGACAATAATCTTTTTATATTAAAAACTCACATCTCCTGCAGGGCAAAGCCCACCAGTGACCCAGCCAAAATCCATTGGTTCCTTTTAGAAACAGAACCCAAATTTTACTCAGGATGGCAATGCACCCAGTGAAACACTCCACCTCAGCCTCTCTTGTGGCAGGTGAGGCTCTGTAACCAAGTTCTGGTTAATGAGATGTTTGCAGAAGCGTTATGTGGGATGGCCGGGAAGGCTGCTTAAAAAGAAGCTTTCACAGCTGGGACGTGAACCTTTTTTCCCTCCTCCCTTTCAGATGCCTGGAACGCAGATGCAAGGGCTGGAACTCTGCAGCCAGTGGGACCAGAGGTGACCTTGAGGATGGAAGCCATGTGTTGGGAAAATGGAACAGAAAGATGAGTGGAACTTGAACCATGAATGTCTCTTGCCATACTCTGACTGTCTGCCTCCAGACATCCTCTAAAAGAAGATTTTTTAAATAACAATATACCTTTGTCCCATTTGGGCAACAACTGTTGAGTTTTCTGATCTATACTGCCAAACCTAATTCCACCAATATACCTCACGACCCAGCAATTACACTCTTCAGAAACTGCCCTAGAGATGCTCACACATGCACACAGAGGCACAAAGATGTTCAGTGTTGCTTGGACTAGCAAAGACAAACAAACAGACAAATGACAACCTGTATCTTCTCTATGGTGACATATATATGAATGTAAAGAAGTAGGAAAAGGCCTGGAAGGAAGCACAGCAAATTAATGATGGTGGGTACGGCTGGGGATGGCGGGGAGTCACAGGAAACTCTCTTTATTCTTCCCCTCAAGAAGATATGTTCATATTACCTGTGACATTAAAACTTACACGCCAAGTTAAAAAGATAATAAAATCCGAAGGGAGAATAAAAGTTAACTCGATGCTGGAGAAACGTGACAGGCATGACCTCGTCCAGGCTATCAAGGTCAACATCAACAGTGATACAGTATGTTGACGGAATGTACCCTAGATGCTCTGAAACTGGAACTTTCTCTCTGTGGTCTTCCTCCTCCCAAAACCCATCACCCCAGTCTAATCATGAGAAAAGCACCAGACCAATCCCAGGAGAGGGGCATCCTACAAAATACCTGACCAGTGCTTCTCAAAAGTGTCACTGTCATCAAAACGAAGGAGAAATGAGAGACTGTCACAGCCAAGAGCTGCCTAAGGAGACCAGAAGACCAATGCGACACCTGGGATATGGTGACCTGCCACGACAAAGGGGGACCATGCAGATGTGACTACATCAAGGCTCTGAGATGGGGAGAGTGTCCTGGAATATCTAGGCGGGTCCATGCAGATATGGGTACATCAAGGTTCTGAGATGGGGAGACTGTCCTGATATCTAGGTAGGTCCCAGGGAATCACAAAAGTCCTTAAAGAGAAAAGTAGGAAGTCCTCGCCAGAGCAATCAGGCAAGAGAAAGAAAAAAGAAAAAACAAAAACAAATTGTAAAACACCTAAAAAAAGAAAAAAAATTTGTTTTTTTTTTTTTTTGAGAAGGAGTCTGGCTCTGTCACCCAGGCTGGAGTACAGTGGTGTGATCTCGGCTCACTGCAAAGCTCCACCTCCCGGGTTCATGCCATTCTCCTGCCTCCGCCTCCTGAGTAGCTGCGACTACAGGTGCCCGCCACCATGTCCGGCTAATTTTTTTGTATTTTTAGTAGAGACGGGGTTTCACCGTGTTAGCCAGGATGGTCTCGATCTCCTGACCTTGTGAT
>NW_012103587.1:1602982-1624632 GCF_000951045.1 Mandrillus leucophaeus
AAAAAAAAAAAAAAAAAAAAAAAAGGCTCAAATCCCCCAATCACAATTATTGGAGGTCTCTCAGGCCACTTAAATAGGGTATTGCACAGTGAAATGGGCTCACACTATCACCCTACAGAGGACGAAACACAATGGAAAGACAACAGATGGTACCATTCACTTTGGCTGCTTTTCTCCGAAAGACTTTGTAAGAACCAGTGGGAACTGTATGCAAGTAACATGCAACCCCACTGCCTTTACCTAGTGAGCAAGGAGCACAGAAGCTCCCCCGACAGGTCACGAGACAGCTCTGCTTCCAGCAGCTGTGTCTCTAGACTTCTCCCACGCCATCCCTCGTGGCCCTCAATATCTGCTGTTGAGACCACTTTCCTGGAGTGCCTTGTTCCCAGTCTGCAGGGAGGTCAGCAGCTGTGCGGCCCAGAGAGGTTGGGTGAGTCCCTAGAGAGGTTGGGTGAGTGGCCCACAGCAACCGGTCCACAGGTCACTGGCAGGCACAATCCAGCTGCCCGCGTGAACTGTTTGTCAAGAATGTGAATTAGGCCCGGTGCGGTGGCTCATGCCTGTAATCCCAGCACTCTGGGAGGCGAATCATCTGAGGTCACAAGTTCAAGAACAGCCTGGCCAACATGGTGAAATCCTGTCTCCACTAAAAATACAAAAATTAGCTGGGTGTAGTGGTGAGTGCCTGTAATCCCAGCTACTTGAGAGGCTGAGGCAGGAGAATCGCTGGAACCTGGGAGGCAGAGGTTGCACTCTAGTCTGGGCAACACAGCAAGACTTTGTCTCAAAAAAAAAAAAAAAAAAGAATGTGAATTACCTCCCAAGAAGTAAAAATTGACAGAGCTCCTGTTAAAATTCAGATTTGGAGGTCCTTTTGAAAAATGCAGAGGATGTGGCCACAGTGAGCCCACACTTCCATGGGGCCACAGTCAGCTGGTGCTGGGAAGGGGCTGTATCCTCGGCCCCAGGTCTCCTCTTCTATCTGGGTCACCCACTTGGCCCCAGTTGCATCCCAGTTAGCAGCCCAGGTGCCACGCGGTGGAACCAGAGGGAAGACTTAGGCTGCAATCGCCTCTTCCATGCCTGGTGCTGTTTCCCCACCCACAAATCCATCAAGAACAAATTTCCTAAGTGGCCTCAAAATATAAAAATAAAATGCAAGGGGGGCAGTGAAGGAAGCGAGCTGACAGTTATTACTCGCTGCCGTGCTCTGACAAAGTGTTATTCTTTCCAGCCGAGAGGCATTTGACAAAGCTGAATAGATGCTTACATTCCTGCAACCCAGGGATTTTTCTAAGAGAATTTTTTTTAACGAAACTATTTCAGATATGCTAAGAAGTACAGACACTGACATAGCAACAAATCAGTGTAATCCCTCACCAAGTCCTAGCAACGTGTAATGCTACAGCAAGTGCTGGTGCGCGTGGGGAGGAACTGGAACCCTGCTGCGCTGCTGCTAAGAATGGGGACAGGGTAGAGGCTGTGCAAAAGTCTGACAGTTCCTCAAACAGTTAAACAAAGAGCTAACATAGGACCCAGCGATTCCACCCCTCGGTACTACCTAAGGAAAATGAGAACAGATGTCCACACTGGGACTGACACAGGAACATTTACAGCTACATTACGCATAATGGCCAAGGCGTGGAAACAACTCAGACATCCATCAACCGATAAATAAATGTGGTCTATCCAGACAATGGGATATTATCCAGCCATAAAATATACTGATCCATGCTACGACATGGATGAACCTTGAAAACATGATGCTAAATGAAAGAAGCCAGTCGCAAAAGACCAAAGACCACATAGTGTGTGATTCCATTTATATGAAATGCCCAGAATAGGCAAGTCCACAGAGACAGGAAGAGGAAGAGCGGTTGCCTGGGGCTGAGCGGACAGGGAAGTAAGTGTTAAGGAGTGTGGGGTTTCTTTTGGGGGTGATGAAAATGTTCCAAAATTGATTGTGGTGATAGATGCACAATTCTGTGAATACACTACAAGTCACTGAATTCTGCATTTTATTTGAGGGGGGGATTGTTGTTTTTTATTTTTTTATTTTGAATTGTGCATTTTAAAGGGGTGAGTTTTATGGTACATGAATTGTATTTCCATAAAGCTGTTTTATTTTAAAAATCAAAAAGAGGAAATCAGTGGTCGAAAAATTCTTGTAAAATGAATAGTGAAACTAAAGAATGCTGTTTGGTAAGTTTCCATTTTCAAACATTTGGTTTTGCCAGGCTTTAATTTTTGTCACTCTGTCATGTAGGAAACAGCTTGTATTGAAGCTCTGGCTAATTGGCAGGGAGGGGGTGAATGTTAAGAAAGAAAAGTGGAGGCCGGGCACGGTGGCTCATGCCTGTAATCCCAGCACTTTGGGAGGCCCAGGTGGGCGGATCACTTGAGGCCAGGAGTTTGAGACCAGCCTGATCAACATGGTGAAACCTCGTCTCTACTAAAAATACAAAATTAGCCAGGCGTGGTGGTGCATGCCTGTAATCCCAGCTACTCAGGAGGCTGAGTTAGGAGAATCGCTTGAACCTGGGAGGCGGAGGTTGTGGTGAGCCAATATCCCACCCTTGCACTCCAGCCTGGGCAACAAGAGCGAGACTCCATCTAAAAAGAAAAAAAACAAAAAAGGGAAAGAAAAGTGGCCTTCTGGGGAAGGAATATCAGGATGCAGGTCAGGACTTGGCTCAAAACCAAGACCCCTCAGGGAGAAGATCAGCAGGGAGTGGATTCATCCTCAATAGGACCCTCTTCCCTCCCCATGCCTGGTTCCTGGGGTATGTCACTGGAGTCTGGGACCACTGGAGCACTGAGCCCCTCATCTCTCAATGAGCAATGCAGCCCCAGCTCCCAGTCCGCACTCACCCAATGCCTGCGATAGATTTCATGTAGAGGCTCAGCTGCAGTTTCACAGAGCAGTTCATGGGGATTCCTGTGACCTGCGGCAACAAACACAGTGAGGAGACTGGCCACCCCCAGCTCCAGGGACACCACCAAGCCCTCCTCTCCCTGGTCTCAGTCAAGAAGGTGGGCGTCCCAGCTAACTGCCCAGTGGAGCTTGCTTGTATCTGACCTGAAACAAGCCACAGGCTGGGGGAGGGTCCATGGTTCTAGAAATGCTGGGCAGGTGCATTGGGATCTCCTCTCCTGGTTCTAACCCCTTATAGGGAAACAAGTGCTTCCCACACGGTTATGTTACAGCCTCAAGAGGTCCCTTCTATAAAGCAAGCATGTCCCAGGGTGGAAAAAACCTAATCACTTTCACCTGTCCTCCTAAGATGGTGTTTCCCCAAGTGCAGAATGGCAATTTGTCGATGCTCCCTCTCAACCTCCACATTCAATAAAACGGACAAGAATCCCTTCTCAATTCACTCCCAACTCCTCCGGATCATTTTCAAGAGTAGTCTCAGCCAGGTGTTTGCATGGTCTTTAATGCCCCTCTAATACACCTACACAAAATCTCCACTTTTAACACTGGTGCAGAGAGTTGAACCTGGGTTCACCCCTGCTGGCAGACAACAATATTTTACATAGAGCCTAATATTTTTTTCCTTGTTCATTTTTATGGTTGTCTTCTTTCTTCGGAGAATTTTGTGATTTCCTATTTGAGGTAGTAATAAAAACCTTCCCTTGTGCAGAAATTTATTTTTATTTTTGTTTGTTTTTGAGACAGAGTCTCAGTCATCTAGGCTGGAGTGCAGGCAACCTCTGCCTCCTGAGTTCAAGCCATTGCCCTGCCTCAGCCTCCCCAGTAGCTGGGACTACAGGTGTGCACCATCACATTTGGCTAATTTTTGTATTTTTAGTAAAGACAGGTTTCACCATGTTGACCAGGCTGGTCTCAAACTCCTGGCCGCAAGCGATCTGCCCACCTTGGCCGCCCAAGGCGGGATTATAGGCGTGAGCCACCGCGCCCAGCCTATTTATCATTATTATTATTGTAGAGACAGAGTTTTACTAGGTTGCCCAGGCTGGTCTCAAACTAGCCTTAAGTGATCTTCCTGCCTCAGCCTCCCACAGCACTGGAATTACAGCCATGAGCCACTACACTCAGCTCTTTTTTTATGAGACTTTTTTTTAAAGTAAATAACAGAAGTGACACACATATGTCATCAAAAACAACAGGAAGGTGGTTCCAGAATGAAGTCAGGAAATGATAGTGGAAATAAAACTGGATTTGAGGTCAGAGAACTGTATTTGGTTCTTCTTTACTGAGAGTTGCTTCCTCATCTGTAAAACAGAGGGAACTCTCCCCACCTGACAGAATATTCGCAAGGGCAAAAGTAAGGTATGCAAGATAGCCACACTCGGGGCCATAAATGCCTGGGTTATTATCACATACACTGTAAGGAAAGGATGTTTTCTTCATTATGGCCCAGGATGCTGAGGCCCTTCCAGGCCCCTGTGGTAAAAAAGAGCTCATCAAAGACCTCACTTATGCTCACAACTGGGGAGCACTTGCCCTTGAGAGCCTGGTGGGATGGGCGTGAGTTCACCCATGAGTAGAACAGAGTTCACATCGCAGGCCTGAAGCTGCTCTCCTTAGGAATTCTGCTGGCATCTGGGAGCCCAGATTTCAGGGGGGTTCCCACCATCCCCTAACTGATGAGAGTAGTTCACTGGGCCGAAATTATCTGTACAAACAGTATGGTTCTTGCTCAGCACCTGCTTTCCTTCCCAGAGTCTAGAATTTTGGTACCTGCCAGGCAGAGGTGCCCATGTGACTGGCCCCTAGCAAAACACTGTGGGCACTGAATTTCTAACGAGCTTCCCTGCTAGACAACATCTCCTACATGTTGTCCTAACTCATTGCTGAAGACATTAAGTGCATCCTGCAGGACTGCCTTGGAAGAGGACTGTGGAAGCCCCAGCCTGACCTCCCCCGACTTCACCCAAGGTGCTTTTTCCCTTTGCTAATTTTGCTTTGAATTCTGTCGTTATAATAAGTCTCAGCTGTGATACCACCATAGCGGCGTCCTGTTGCGTCCCCTGTCCCCATGCCCTCCCCCAGTTTCAGCAGCAGAAAAGTGGCCACACGGAAGCAGCTTCCAACACGCATTTGGTTTTCAAGGCTGATGGCCAACAGGCAGCAAGCTGATCTCATGATCCCCTCCCCAACGTGCCCAGCTCAAAAAACAAAGAAATAAAGGCCACTTCCTCTCCCTTCGGCCTCAAGATGATCTGGAGGTAGAACTGGACGCAGCAGCTAAAGTGGCTGCGGCAAAACAGCTCTGTGCCTCTCTCTGGGCTCCCAAACTTAACCCCCTCTTTCTTGATGTGAGGGGGAGAAAAGAAAATCCCTGCCCTGAAAGGAAAGCGATCAGTGAGAGCACACAGGAGACGGTGTGCATGGCGGAATTCTCCGGAAGCCAGCAGAGCAAGAGAGGCCGGAGGAGAAATTAACTAAAAGACGGAAGGCAGAGACCAGGCCTGCGGCCGGGGCCGAGAGGGTCTAGTCAGTGGCTAAGGAGGCCTGGGAGGACAAAGGAAAATGGTGCAGAACAGCGTCTGCCGCAGAGCTTCGGGAAGGGCCTGAGATGTGCAGCACTGTGGCAAACGCATGGAGCTTCCTCAGACAACGAAAACCAGAACTACCATCGGATCAGTGATCCACTGCCGGGCATCTGCCCAGAGGAAATGAAATCAGTGTGTCAAAGAGACAGGGGCACTCCCATGTACACTGCAGCCAAGATACAGAATCAAGCGAAGTGTCTCAGTGAATGAATGGGCACCGCAAACATGGTGCACACACAGTGGGATACTGTTCAGCGTTTAAAAAGAGGGAAATCTGGCCGGGTGCGGTGGCTCACACCTGTAATCCCAGCACTGTGGGAGGCCGAGGTAGGCGGATCACTTGAGGCCAGGAGTTCGAGACCAGTTTGGCCAAGATGGTGAAATCCCATCTCTACTAAAAATACAAAAATTAGCTAGGCATGGTGGTGTGTGCCTTTAATCCCAGCTACTCTGCAGGCTGAGGCAGGAGACTCACTTGAACCCAGGAGGCAGAGGTTGCAGAGAGCCGAGATCATGCCACTGCACTCCAGCCTGGGTGACAGAGCAAGACTCTGCCTCAAAAAAATAAATAAATACATAAAAACAGGGAAATCCTGTCATTTGTGACAACATGATGAACTTGGGGGACACTGTGCTAAGTAAAATAGGCCAGGCACAGAAAGGCAAATACTGCATGACCTCACTTGTATGTGGAATCTTAAAAAGTTGAATTCAGGCCAAGCGCAGTGGCTCACGCCTATATTCCCAGCAATCTGGGAGTCCGAGGCGGGTGGATCACCTGAGGTCACGAGTTCAAGACCAGCCTGGCCAACGTGGCAAAACCCTGTCTCTACTAAAAATACAAAAATTAGCCAGGTGTGATGGTGTGTGCCTGTAATCCCAGCTACTCGAGAGGCTGAGGCAAGAGAATTGCTTGAACCCAGAAGGCGGAGGTTGCAGCGAGCCGAGATTGTGCCACTGCACTCCAGCCTGGGTAACCAGAGTGAAACTCCATCTCAAAAAAAAAAAAAGTTGAATTCATGGAAGCAGAGGGTAGAATACTGGCTAGCAGGGGCTGGGAAGGCAGGGAGGGGGAAGTCAGTCAAAGGATACAAAATTTCAGTTAGACAGGAGGAATAACTTTAGGAGATCTGCTGGACAATACAGCAACACTCAGTGTATTGTATTATACAATACAACACAGTGACTATAGTGAATAGCAATGTATTGTATACTTGAAAGTTGCTGACCGTAGATTTTAAATGTTCTCACCACTAATACATAATCAGTATGTGAGGTAATACATATGTTAATTGGCTTGATTTAGGCATTCCACAAGGTATATGCATATCTCATAACATCATGTTGTACACCTCAAAAATAGACAGCTTTTCTTTTTCAAGTTAGAAAACTAATTTTGGCTGGGCATGGTGGCTCATGCCTGTAATCCCAGTGCTTTGGGTGGCCGAGACAGGAGGATTGCTTGAGCCCAAGAGTTCAAGACCAGACTGGGCAACATGGCGAAACTGCATCTCCACAAAAAATACAAAAATTAGCCAGGCATGGTGGCACACGTCTGTAGTCTGGGCTACTAGGGAGGCTGAGGTGGGAGGATCACCTGAACCCAGGGAGGTCGAGGCTGCAGTGAGCCATGATCATGCCACTACACTCCAGCCTGGGCAACAGAGTGAGACCCTGTCTCAAAAATAATAATAATAATTTTGTTAAAGGCCCCTGGGAGAGACCACAAGTGCCCACTCAGGAAACAGAAAACCACAGATTTCTGAATCAATGGTAGCAGCCACCGAGCCCAACTGGGCATATTTTACAGAGAACAGAGGCGCCAAGAGAAGAGGCTACAGGCTGAAGGCATGTCCTTGGGAGGGCCACATGTCCAGCTCTCTGCTTGTAGACAGAACTTCACACGGGACAAATTCTCTGTGTGATTTATCTGCAAGATATTCCAGGCTTTTCTTGGTACCTGATCTTTATGGTATCTTGACACATCCAGAGGGCTGCCTCCAGCTCACATGTAGGAGACACCCCAGCTGATAAGTTCTAATTAATTTACTGTCTTAGGGCCCATTTATAGAACCCGGTACAGGGATCATAAAACCCGTGAACTATGGGGTCGGGGTGAAGGAAGGAACTTCGGTGGCTCGAGATTCTAGAAGCCAGGCTTCCACCAGCCCAGCCCACAGCAGCTCTGTGCTTGGGAAGAGAGGAGGCAGCCAGGTGTGCTCCGACCAGGAATCGCCCACCCCCACAGAGGATGGCAGGGGCTCACCGGGTGGATGTCCAGGAACAGGGAGTGTGCCTCCTGGTTAGGGTGCAGGCCAGTCACCGCTTCTGCCAGGACCGGGTCGGCGTTGAGGAAGTGAGGATGGGAGAGAAACAAGGGGGCACCTAGAAGACAGAGGGGTGGGGAAGGGACATCAGACAAGGACAGTGCATTGGCAGGTCCTGCCAGGCCGTAGGTCTGCACAGAGCTGCGGTCTGCAGAGCACCCCCGTGGCAATGACAAGACAACCAGACAGAGAGGATCCCTTCCTCCATTCTATAAAAAGCCCCAGGCCCTACCATGAGGCACAAGCTCTGTGCCAGAGAAGGGGTGAGGCAGGAGCCGCTGATTCTGACAGGAGAGACCAAAAGAAGGAAGAGGCTCTGAACAGGAGCCAGGTGAAGGAGGCCCAGGAAGCACATTGCAGATGGAAGGGAAGGCGGAAGCAAGTGCGGGGAGGGGGAAATGCATGGTGCACGAGGGTGCTAGGGAGGCAGGGATGGACAAGGCAATGCCAGATTTGAACTTGGGTGTAGGGAGGGGAGTCTCGAGCACAAGTCAAGGAACCCACACTGGCCCTTGCAGGCCACGCAGCAACAATCAGAGCTCAGGTGGTCAGGTCTCCCTGCGTCCACAGGAGTGTGTCCTGTAGACACACCTGCTACAAACATGAGCTCAACCTCACCACTGACCAACCAAACCAGGCAAACACTAGCTCACCCTCCGGACAATGGACAACAGGCCTGAAGGACAAGTTAACAAGGAACAGCGAGTGGGCCTCTCTCAAAAGCTCACAAGGGCCAGGCGCCATAGCTTATGCCTGTAATCCCAACGCTTTGGGAGGCCTCAGCAGGCAGATCACTTGCACCCAGGAATTGGAGACCAGCCTGGGCAATATGGCAAGACCCCATCTCTATAAAAAAAAAAACACACAAAAATTAGCTGGGCATGGTGGCACATGCATGTAGTCCCAGCTACTCAGGAGGCTGAGGCAGGAGAATCGCTTCAGCCTCGGAGGCTGAGGCTGCAGTGAGCCATGACCGTGCCACTGCACTCCAGCCTGGGCAGCAGAGCAAGATCCTGTCTCAAAAGAAAAAAAAATTTTTTTTTAAAAGCTCACGAGGATCCAGATGGTGCTAATCCACTGACAGAGCCAACAGGTGGTGACCAGGGGCTGGGGAGGGGGCAGGGAGTAACTTCTGATGGGTCTGGGTCTCCTTGTGGGGCGACAGAAATGTTCTGGAACGAGATACAGGTGATGGCTGCACAACCTTGTGACCCTGCTAAATGCCACTGAATCATTCACTTTAAAATGGTTAATTTTATGTTACAAGAATTTTGCCTCAATAAGAAAGGAAAACAAAACAAAACAAAAAACCCGAATCAGAGGCCAGGCATGGTGGCTCACGCCTGTAATCCCAGCACTTTGGGAGGCTGAGGTGGGTGGATCACCTGAGGTCAGAAGTTCAAGACCAGCCTGGTCAACATGGTGAAACCCCATCTCTACTAAATATACAAAAATTAACCAGGCGTGGTGGTGGGTGCCTGAAATCTCAGCTACTTGGGAGGCTGAGGCAGGAGAATCGCTTGAACGCAGGAGGCAGAGGCTGCAGTGAGCCGAGATCGCGCCTTGCGCACCAGCCTGGGCAACAAGAGCGAAACTTCATTCCAAAAAAAAGACCAGGCGCAGTGGCTCATGTCTGTAATCCCAACACTTTGGGAGGCTGAGGCGGGCCGATCATGAGGTCAGGAGTTTGAGACCAGCCTGGCCAACATGGTGAAACCCCATCTCTACTATCTCTGCTTTTCTTAGCAAAGCCAGGCACTGGTTTGAAATAAAAGCTGGGATTATCGATGTCGGGCTTCCTCTTTCTCAGTCCTTATGCATCCCTGCCCTTCAGGTTTCTCAAGCATCATTCATCCCAGTACCTTTTCAATTTCATCACATCTGAATGCCCCCTGCACTGTTATATAATGTGCTGCTCTGAAACAACTGCCAGTGCCTGCCTTAAATCTCTGTATTTTAAAGGGAAGCTTTACAGCTGTGCAAACACTTGCCGCAATTAGAAAGTACATATTTGGGCCAGGCACTGTGGCTCACACCTATAATCCCAGCACTTTGGGAGGCCAAGGCAGGCAGATCATTTGAGGTCAGAAGTTCAAGACCAGCCTGGGCAACATGGTGAGACCCCCGTCTCTACTAAAAATACAAAAATTAGCCGAGCATGGTATGGGCCTATAATACCAGCTACTCGGGAGGCTGAGGCAGGGGAATTGCTTGAACCCGGGAGGCAGGGGTTGTGGAGGCTGCAGTGAGCTGAGATCGCATCACTGCACTCCAGCCTGGACGATAGTTTCCAGAGGTTGCAGTAAGCCAAGACTGCACCAATGCAATCCAGCCTCAGCGACAGAGCAAGACTGTGTCTCAAAAAAAAAAAAAAAAAAAAAAGGCATATTTGAATAAACACTGTGAAAAATATTGATGTTGTAAGTTCTAACTAGAACCTGTTACTGCACGAGGCTTTAACTGGGAGCCCTGCTCTTTTTCTATTAAAAGAAAAAATAAAAAAGGTTGATGAGTGTAGAAGGCTCTTCAAGTCCTCAGCATCAACAGAGACCTTCTCCTGCACGTGATGGCAAGGAGGAAAAGAGGATGGACCCAGAAGCTCTCTCTCACCTCCTTGGACCTTCTGAAGCCATCCCAAGCACCCGCAGGGACAGTGTCTTCCACAATTTGGAAAACGCTGCTTCTCATGCCTCCTCCGGAGCCGGACTCTGGAGGAATCTCAAGCAAGCCCTGGCCTACCCGCAGCCCCAGGTGGAGACTGAGGTGGGATGAGGCAACTTGTCAGCCCCCGCCCTTACTTCAGAGGCTGAGCCTGCATGGACCCACGCACGTGTTTCTTCCAATTTTATTACCAAACACACCGAGAGAGATCTTCCCAGCAATAAGTGGTAATTAATTTATAGCTTTATGGCATACTTAGCCAGATATAATTGCCCAGGATTGCCACGGATGATAATTAGTTGGCTCTATGAGGCAAGTCGGACGCCCTCACGCAACAGGGAGGTTTGAGATGAGGGAGTTGTCTGAGTCCAACAGATTTCAAGGCCCAGAAAGGCAAAGCCATGGGTACCTTTACTCTTTAGATAACATGCCACAGAAACACAGACAGAGGTGACCAAATGACACGTGTGCACCCACGAATGCCCACGATGGATCACCACACAGCAATGAAGACGAGGAGCTGCAACCACTCACAACGTCACAGACAAATCGCACCAGGGTGCTAAGGGGTGCACAGGCCAGAAAAGGAGGGAAAGGAATCCAGGTTTATGGGCTATTCACATGAAGATGCAAACCAGCTGAGCTCTGGGGCTGGACGCCAGGGCGGTGGGAGGACCGCGAGGGGCATCCAGGGCCTGTCATGTCTGTTTCTCGGTCAGGGTGCTGGCCAAGAAATGGTGCATTCACTTTGTCAAGTTTCAAACCGCACACGTCAGCCAGGCGCAGCAGTTCATGCCTGTAATCCCAGCACTTTGGGCGGGAGGATCGCCTCAGCCCAGGACTTCAAGACTAGCCTGGGCAATATGGTGAGACCCCATCTCTAAGGAAAATTTAAAAATCAGCTGGGCATGGTAGCAACCACCTGTAGTCCCAGCTACTCGGGAGGCTGAGGTGAGAGGATCATTTGAGTGATGGAAGTCAGGCTGCTGTGAGCTGTGATGGCACCACTGCACTCCAGCCTGGGTGACAGTGATACCCTGTCTCAAAAAAAAAACAAAGCAAAAAACCCCCAAAACTACATGAGTCATCTGGGAACTTATTTGTATCTATGTATATTTTATTTAGAAGTAAAAACTAAGCCCAGGCAAGACGGCACAACACCATCTCTACAAAAAAATTTTAAAATAAGATAAAATAAATTAGCCAGGTGTGGTGGTGTGTACCTGTGCTCCCAGCTACCTGGGAGGCTGAGGTCAGAAAATCATTTGTGCCCAGGAGGTCAAGGCTGCTGTGAGCTGTGATTGCACCACTGCACTTGAGCCTGGGCAACAGAGTGAAACCCTATCTCAAACACGTAAATAAAGAAAAGAAAAAACTTTATTGAAATAAGTATTGTAAAATTCCCTTGTGCTTTTGAAATTCTTTTGGCAGATGTGCTAAGAGAAGGCAGGGCACACCTTGTCCCAAGCCCTTGGAGGGGATGGGCATGTCATTTCTCTCCCTTCTCCTGGTACCTACACCCCTACTTACTACACCTTCCCTACTTTCAGCCTTGTGCTTCGAGTGGGGCCAGCTCACCCAGGAGCCAGCTGATCATGTGACACATGCCTGGCCAATCAGCATAGTCCACCTCAGCTACCGTGATTGGTTTACAGCTGGGCATGGGTGCCAGGCAGACCAATTAGAGCAAACCCTGGAACTTCTGCTGGAGTGAAGGAAACATAGGTGGCCCCTTTCTGCAGGACTCGGAGCTGGGCAGAGGTGAGCCTGGAGCCTCCGCACGCAGCCAGGCGGGAGAGCCTGCTTGGCAGCAAAGCCAGTCCGGCAGAAAACTGAGCTGGGACTTGGCAGGGGCAGCTTCCAGGCAACATCTAAGTTCTGGATTTGTGCCTAATACAGGGATCTGCCCTGGAACTTTTCATTACGCAAACCAAGAAGTGCCCTTTTGGCCTAAATCAAGTGGAGTCCAGCATCTGCCACTGCGACAGTTGCTGTAGCACACCTATTGGGTGTGTAACATACTCAACCTTACTAGCAGAAATCCCCACTGATACCAGCAAAGAATGAAGCAAGCAGAGGCCATTGCCCAGGCGGGCCAGACAGGACCAGGAGACAGCAGCGGGCGACCCAGGCCCCAGCTCCAAACCGTTTGCTCACAGGTTGCTCCATTCTGCCTGAAATGGGGGAAAGCATCCAATCTGTTTACAGTCCCTCCTCCTGACCCCCGCTGCAGACCAGTCCTTTCGAGTCGCTGTCTCCAGCTGGAGGACGGGGCTTCAACCAAAAAGGCTCCCAGAAGGCAAGACACAGTCAAATAGACAGCCGCTTCCGGTCCTACCAACCCTGTGACCTTGGTCGCATCCAGCCTCAGGCCTCGATTTCCTAAGTACAGAACACACTCACCATCCCTATATTCAAATACTGTATGAGTATCCATTACATGCGGGGCACAGTTCTAGAAGCTAAGAATAAAACCAAGAAGAGGAGCTTGGGGCCCTGACTACAGGGATGACAGTGAATGGAAAGGGCAATGAGTAAGAAGATAAAATCCACAGTCCATGATTTCAGGGAGCAATGAGCACCAAGAAGACAAGAGGAAGCCATAGGGAGCAGCGGGCAGGAGAGGGGGCAACTTTAGAACAGGAAATCAGAGGAGGCCTCCTGGAGGAGGTGGCATTTGCATGCAGACCAAAAGAAGGTGAGGGAGGATCCACTCAGAAGTCCAGATAAAGAGCTCTCCAAGCAGGGGAAGCAGCCCACGCAAAGGCCCTGAGGCAGCACTGACCTTGGTATATTTTAGAAAAAGGGTGAAGCCATCAGGGCTGGAGAATAATGAACAGGGGACGTGTCGGGAGAAATGAAGTCAGAGAGGCCGGTAGGGGCTGGATCTTGCAGGGCCCAGGGCCATGGTAGGAGTTTGGACTTCACTCTGAATACAGACAGAGCTGCCAGACATTTTGAGAGTACAGTGGCAATCTCCATATTTTTTGAGATGGGTCTTGCTCTGTTGCCCAGGCTGGAGTGCAGTGGGGTGATCACAGCTCACTGCAGCCTCGACCTCCAGGCTTAGGCCATCCTTCCACCCCAGCCTTCCACGTAGCTAGGACTACAGGCGTGCACCACTATGCTTAATTTTTTTTTTTTTTTCTAGAAAGAGGCCTTGCTGTATTGCCCAGGCTGGTCTTGAACTCTTGGCCTGAAGTGATCCTCCCACCTTGGCCTCTCACAGGGTTGTGATTACGGATGTGAGCCACCATACCCGGCCGGCATTGTTAAAAGATCCCTTGGCTGCTGTCGGGAGTGCTACAGAACTTCCTATGATGATGGAAATGCTCTCTATGTGTGCTATCCAAGACACTAGCTGCTAGACACACATAGCATACGAGCATTTAACTTCCGGCCACTGCAACCAAGGAACTGCCTTTTAATTTGATTTTGTTTAAATCAGTTTCAATTTAAACAGCCGCAAGAGGCCAGCAGTGACCGCACTGGATGGTCTAGGGGATGGATGGTACAGCGGCAATGCTGCGTTGAGGGATGGGCTACTGAAAGGACTGGATCACCAGGAAGGACGTGTCCATGGGCTGGACAATGAGGCGGGGGGTTGGAGTGGGTGGCAAGAGAGAGGAAGGAGTGAGGACTCAACCTGGAGGTAAAGCCATCTGGGCTTGCTGACACACTGGAAGAGCCGGGTGAGAACAGGGAATCAAACTGACACCCGAGGGTCCAAATTGAGCAACTTGAGGCGGGGGTGCCTCAGGGACTGGCACATAATTGAGACACACCAACAATGTCAGGGGACACAACTCTAGCAGCAATCATCACACCTGCCTAGCCGCCCACACTGCGGAACAAGAGGATGTTATGTAACACACAGACCCTCGCCAGCCTCTTTTCATCTCAGAATGGGTGAAGGGTCCTTCCCACCAAGCCTCACTCTCAAGTTCCAAATCACGGTGTGGGAGGGCAGAGGAACAGCCCCCTAGACACGTCCATGCCCTAAGCCCCAGAACCCATGGCTATGCCAGGTCACAGGGCAAAGGGGCACTGGGCCTGCTCAGCAGCTGCCTTGAAGGTTCAGAAATTGGGCCAGACACAGTGGCTCATACCTGTAATCCCACTGCGTCAACAGGCAGAGGCAGGTGGATCACTTGAGGCCAGGTGTTTGAAACCAGCCTGGGCAGCATGGTGAGACAACATCGCTACAAAGAGTTTACAAAAATAAAATGAGCTAGGTATCGTGGCCCACACCTGCGATCCCAGTTACTCAGGAGGCTGAGGCAGGAGGATCGCTTGAGCCCATGAGGCCGAGGCTGCAGTGAGCTATAATTGCACCACTGTACTCCAGCTCTAGGCTACAGAGTGATACCTTGTCTCAAAAAATAAAAATAGGCCAGGCGCAGTGGCTCACATCTGCAATCCCAGCACCTTGGGAGGCCGAGGCAGGCGGATCACTTGAGGTCAGGAGTTCAAGACCAGCCTGGACAACATGGTGAATCCCCATCTCTACCAAAAATACAAAAAATTAGCCAGGTATGGTGGCGCACACCTGTGGTCCCAGATACTCGGGAGGCTGAGGTGGGAGGATCACTTGAGCCTGGGAGGAGGAGGTTGCAGTGAGCTGAAATGGCACCACTGCATCCAACCTGGGTGACAGAGTGAGAGTCTGTCTCAAAAAAAATAAATAAATAAACAAGATGGGGAGACTGTCCTGGGGTATCCAGGAGAGCACGATGTGGTCTTAAGGGTTCTTAGAACTGGAAGAGGGGCAGAAGAGGGAGCAGAGGAAGAGATTTGAGGACACAGTGGATCAGAAGGATGCTGTGTTGCTGGCCTCAAAGGTGGAAGAAGGGCCCAGGAGCCAAGACACACAGAGAGGCCTCTAGAAGCCAGAAAAGGCTGATGCAGATTCTCCGAGAGCCTCCAGAAGGAACACAGCCTCCTTGATCTGAGTGCAGTGAGACCCACGCGGACTTCTGAACTACAGAACTGCAAGATAACCAGTGCGTGTTGTTCTAAGCCATGAAGTTCATGGCAATTTATTGTGGTAGCAACTAATAGACCTGGCATTTCTGCCTTTTCAAATCATCTTCCTGCGGCCTCGTTATCTTCAGCCTAATGGGATTATCAAGAGTACAGAGGCCAGAGATTCAGCAGACAGCACGGGGCAGATAAACCCTCAGCTGGCCCCACCCTCACGCCCTCCCGCCATCCCAGCACTGTGCTGAGGTTCACGTACTGAACCTGCAGGTGCTGACGTTCTGAATTCCAGACTCCAGGCACGGGCAGAAGCCTTCGTTGGGTGGGTAGATGGACCCATTGGCAAACAGGGTTTTGGGAGCCACGAAGCGATAGGTGGGGATGCCTTCAAACACCCCTGGCTCCTTGTACATTAGCTTCATGGACCTGCAGGGGACAGACAGGGTGAGAGAGGACACTCAAACCCGGCAGCCAGAGCCAGGCCCTGCCGAAGGCTGCCAAGATCCAGTCACTTCTCCCCACAGGCACTACCACCTCCCAGGTCCAAACCGCCCCCATCTCTCACCCAGGTAGCTGCAGCGACCTCCTAATGGGCCTCTCTGCTCCAACTCTGCCTCCCTACCCACACCAATGTATTAGCCACAGCCAGAAGGAGTTTTACAAAAGAACAGAGGCCAGGCATTATGGCTCACACCTGTAATCCCAGCACTTTGGGAGGCCAAGGTGGGAGGATCACCTGAGCCCAGGAGTTCGAGACCAGCCTGGGGAACATGGTGAGACCCAGTCTCTAAAAAACAAAAATTGTTTTTGAAAGTTATGAAATCAAAAAAAAGAACAGAATATATCATGCCCCTGCTGAAAATCTGTGGCCCTTTCTAGTCTAACCTACCATTAGGATTCATTGTCCTTATCTAGCCCCCGCAGCCGCCCTACTCAGCCCTGCCTCACCTTCCTGTGCCCAGGGCCTCCCTGCAGTTCCTAAGCACACTCGCTCCTGCCCCAGGCCCTTTGCATCGCTGCTCCCTCTGCCTAAGACCAGTCTCCTCTCGCATTTTCATCCACCAGACTTCAGCCCTTCAGTCAGATCTCAGTTCAGCTGTCACTTCCTCGGGTGGCAGCACCGTCCCCCACACCCACTCCATCCATCCTCCACCCGTTTATGCTCTTGCACTTTCTCAAAAGCACTTCTGAACTTGAACATGCACTGTGCTAGCCACTCTGTCCACGGCAGCCACTCAGCACACGTGGCTGTCCATCCCACCCTTGACATGGGGCGAGTCCAAATTGGGATGCAAGTGTAGAACACATTCCAGATTTCTAACACTTGCTAGCAAAAAAAAAAAAAAAACTCATCAATAACACTTGAAATTATCCTATTTTTGATGTATGAGGTCAAATAAAATACATTATTAAAAATAATTTCACCAATTTCTTGTTACTTGTATTAATGCAGCCACTAAAAAATTTTAAATTGCATGTGTGCCTTGCATATTTTGATTTATAGGAAAGTGCCAGCTTAGATAATAGTATTATGTCAATGTCAAATTTCCTCATTTCAATAACAGCATTGTGGTTATGTAAGAAAATGTCCTCATTTCTGGAAAACACCCACTAAGTATTTGGATGTAAGGGGGCACAGAGCCTCCAACCTACTCTCAGATGGTTCAGGAAAACGACACTCAGCGAGAGGAGGGGACGGGGGGCTTGACACAGCTAGTGAACCTGGGTGAAGGGGACACGGGGGCCACTTGTATTTCTCATGCAACTTTTCTTTAAGTTTAAAATTCAGCTTTTAAAAAGTCAGTTGGGTCCGGTGGCTCACACCTGCAATCCCAGCACTTTGGGAGGCTGAAGCAGGAGGATCCCTTGAGGCCAGGAGTTCAAGACTAGCCTGGGCAACACAGCAAGACCCCCATCTCTAAAAAATAAAATAAATAAATAAGTAATAACTTAAAACAGTAAAAAGTGGCCACACAGAGCAAAAGCACTGTCACTCTCTGACACTCTAGTGTTTGTGCATTTGCCTGAGTTGCCCTGATGGGACACAACCTCCTGGGGAACAGAGACTTGGCCCACCCTCTCACTGCCAGGCACCTGGCACACAGGGTTTGCTGGGAGGGCAGATAAGTCAAGATCCACATGAGTGAATTCCCAAGTACAGGACTTTTCCAGAGTGACCAGAATGGAACAAGACATAGCAAGGCCTCCAGAAAAGGGCTGCAGGAGCCACCCACTGTCTACTCTTACCTCACAACAGGGACCACGGGACACAGAGCTGAGCCTGAAGGGGCCAAGCAGAGCCAGCTATGTCTCAGCACCCAGATGGTCACGGGGGCCACCAGCCAGACGCCAGGGGGAGCCCACCTCTCGCCTCCATTTCATGGCCCCCTGTGACCTTGACATGTCCTGCCCCCTCCTCCCAGCCCAGCACCACCTGGCTCCAAACCACCAGCAGCAGCCTCTCTTTGGGCCGTGCAGAGGCACTGGCAGCTGGAGTTTGGCTCTTGGCGGTGTGGCCAAAGAGAATTCAAGCTGGTACCAAGGGCTGCTGAGTCAAATTCACGATGAGTCAAATGCTTTCCAAGTGCACAGCCAGCACCACAGAATTTACCCATGAGCTGCCCAGGAAACCCAGGAGGCCCCGCGTCCCAGTGATTACCGGCAGGCCTCAGGGCTGTAGAACTCCAGCGAGGACTCAGGAGTCATGAAGGGTGGCCACATTTGCCCAGCAGTTCCATTGATCATGTTGCACTGATCGGAATGCCAGAAGTCAACCTGGGGGGAAGCATCCAGACCAGACCCCTCAGTGGGGCCAAGGCCCCTTAATAAGGCCTCTCAGGTGCCGCACACCTAACCCACCCTGGTGCACACACAGCCACTCAATTCGCAATACTGGCACGGTGGGAAGCTGGCAGGCTGTGTAGACAGACAGACAGAATGCCTGCCTCCCACAGCTTCCCACTCCCACACCTCTGAATGTGTCACTTTGCTGGGGACTCAATTCTTTCATCTGCAAAATAGGCCTATCACCCACATCTCCAGCCTCAATCTGGAAAGAAGTGCGGTGAGCAGGTGGGGTGAGAGGTGGGGGCGGCTGTGCTCAGCCCTCAGAGCGGAAGTCAACAGGCCCCTCCTAAAAAAAACAATCGGCACACAGGCAAACTACTTAAAATCGTAATGGTGGCCACCACCACGCAACCCCGAAACAGAACCCATCAGGTTAACTGCCTCTGGGGAGCGAGACCCAGACTCGACAAGTCCAACTGCTCACTTTCCAATCTTCCGCAGGATGAGGAGGTTTCAAATCACGTGCACATGTACAGTATATTGGAACATACAAGCCACAATGAAGGTGAACTCCATCTATCATGAATGGCTACTGCTGGTTGCAGATGGTGATTCTGGCCACTCTGGGCACTGGTTGGGGTACGATTTGTCCCCAGCCCTCAGGGTCTTTGCAGTAACTACCACGGGGGGCAGGTAGTGGGAAATCGCACAATCATTTTCACACATATTGAGAAAAGGTCACGAAGGTGAAAAAAGCAAGTTGCAAAACAATGCACGTAGTATGATTTCTTGATGTTTAAAGAAGAAACAATTCCATATTTCTCTGTGTACATACAGACGTGCACATGGGTAAAAACAGACGGGAAGAATATATCCCAAACTGGTAACTGTGGGTTTCCTCTGGGGCGAGGGGTAGGGATGGGAGGTGATACTGAGGGCACTTGTCTCTCTCTCGTATTATTTTGAAATGTGAATCTCCTTTCTTTTTTTTTTTTTTTGGAGACTTAGTTTCACTCTTCTCACCGAGGCTGAAGTGCAATGGCACAATCTCGGCTCACTGCAACCTTCACCTCCCGGCTTCAAGCGATTCTCCTGCCTCAGCTCATGAGTAGCTGAGATTACAGTCATGCACCACCAAGCCCGGCTAATTTTTTGTATTTTAGTAGAGACAGGGTTTTGTCATGTTGGTCAGGCTGGTCTCGAACTCCTGACCTCAGGTGATCCGCCCGCCTTGGCCTCCCAAAGTGCTGGGATTACAGGCATGAGCCATGGCGCCCGGCTTTCAAAACATTTTTGTAAGTAAAGAACCGAAAAGAAGAAAGCACTCCATTCCCAGCAGACGCCAGGTGCTCAGTAAGTCACTAACGCCGCCTGCCCCTCTGGCTGGTCAAGATTTAACCAGAGGTAAAATCCCTTCTCCAACTTTGAGAGTGTTCATCCTCCCAGCACCCTCTTCATGACAAAGGAAGAAGAAGCCCTGTGGTCCCTGTCATTCCCGAGCAGCCACGGCCTGGCCCACCCTCCCCTCTCCAGGGGCCCTCGCCTCTCACCCCTCACCTTGCTCAGCCCGTTCCACTTGTCCACGAGGTGGATCCTGCTGATGTTCTGGACCCCCGTGAACACCGTGAAGAGCCCAGAGTCGGAGTTGTTGAGCTGCAGACACAGCAGGGAACAGCATCGTTAAGGCTCGGGCCTACCATTGAGCTCGCCTGGTCTGAACATTCTGGGCTGAGCCCTCCTCCCCCTCCACCAGAAGGAAAGGGCTCCCGGCATCTGGTTCACTGCCACATGCCCAGTGTCTGGGGACTGAGAGGAGGCTTGGGAGCTTTCTAGGAGGAACGGTCCCAGGTTCTATGGCTGCAGTGTTCCACCCTCCCTTCCTAACTCCGGGAGAGCCTAGCTTTCCTCCCACGGGAATGGCAGATCACCCCCACCATAGCCTACTCCAGCATAAAATAAAACGGGGCCAGGTCAGCTCCCTGAGCAATGAAAAAGCAGAAGTGGCATGTCACTTGGGGGGACGCTTTAAGGACTGTGCACACGCCTTTCACCAGGCTCTCTGCCACCACTATAGCAGCCAAGGAGGTGTGTGTCAAGACAGCCTCCCTTGGCCTGGGTCCCCAAGTGACTACCACAAGCGAGGGTGCCCCAGTCACCCACACTGGACATGGAGTGCAAGCAAAGGAGTAAGTCCTGGTTGCTCTAAGTCATGGAGATTCGGGGACTGCCTATCACAGCAGCACAACCTGGCCTGTCCTGACCGTCACGGTTTGTGGAACATTTCTTGATGGGGGCCCAGGCTTTGGTGCTTCGAGAGCATTTCCCAGAAGCTGGTTCCTAATCCCAAAGACATGCAAAGCACAAAATGGTCTGAGTGACTAAAGGAAATATCTGGAAGTGCTTTGCAGGGTGAAGCACACTGAGGAGCTCCAAGGTTGCCCAGCCAAGTGGCTGCACCCATCACAGACCTCCAGGGCAGGACCCAGCACAAGTCCCTGGCCCAGCCTCCCATGTGTGTCTGTCACCTGCCCATGTAGAGCCAAGAATAACCAGAGCCACTACATAGGGGAGAATTAAAGGGGATCATGTGCAAAAAGGGCCAGGTACGGTGCCCCAGGCACAGTAAGAGCTCAAAATGCTGGTCTTTATTACCATTATTATTGTTATTATTAATAAATCATCACTCAACAGGATCCCTAAATGATCATGATAATGGACAGAGAGCATCAGAAACTGCGAGTTACTACCCAAAGCCCACTCTCTCCTTACTCCTTCATAACAAAACCCAAACCATACTCAGAGTATCAGCACACCCAGCTAAAAGGCTACCTTTCCAGCTTCCCCTGGAGCTAGGTGTGGCCACGTGACTCAGTTCTGGCCAATAGAAAGGAAGTGGACGTTGGTTTTCTTCCTCCCTAAGAGGGAGGCAACTGGGACATGCTGTTTTACCCCCGATTCCTCCATCTGCTCCCCAAAGCCCCACCAATTCTTCCTTCCCGCTGTGCTACCTGGAATGTGATGTGATCGCTGACACTCTAGCAGCCATGTTGGACGATGAGGTTATCTTGAGGATGAAAACCACATGCCAAGGATGGCAGAGCAGAGGAGTAGAAGGCTTCCAGATCACTTAAGACCATGAAGCCACCACACCAACACTGAATAGCCTACCACTAGACTGTTCTTGTGAGGTTTTCATTATATGTGGTCAAACGTAGATTATACTAAACTAGGGACTTTGTAATAACTTTCGTTTGCAAAGCACTTCAGGATTTACAAGATGCTTTTACAGAATCATGCCACTTAGCCCAAACTTGCTAATTTACCCACACAACAGGAGCCCATCACCCTTGACAAAAACATACTATCTATCACATG
>NW_012103587.1:1624682-1628613 GCF_000951045.1 Mandrillus leucophaeus
CCGCCTGCCCCTCTGGCTGGTCAAGATTTAACCAGAGGTAAAATCCCTTCTCCAACTTTGAGAGTGTTCATCCTCCCAGCACCCTCTTCATGACAAAGGAAGAAGAAGCCCTGTGGTCCCTGTCATTCCCGAGCAGCCACGGCCTGGCCCACCCTCCCCTCTCCAGGGGCCCTCGCCTCTCACCCCTCACCTTGCTCAGCCCGTTCCACTTGTCCACGAGGTGGATCCTGCTGATGTTCTGGACCCCCGTGAACACCGTGAAGAGCCCAGAGTCGGAGTTGTTGAGCTGCAGACACAGCAGGGAACAGCATCGTTAAGGCTCGGGCCTACCATTGAGCTCGCCTGGTCTGAACATTCTGGGCTGAGCCCTCCTCCCCCTCCACCAGAAGGAAAGGGCTCCCGGCATCTGGTTCACTGCCACATGCCCAGTGTCTGGGGACTGAGAGGAGGCTTGGGAGCTTTCTAGGAGGAACGGTCCCAGGTTCTATGGCTGCAGTGTTCCACCCTCCCTTCCTAACTCCGGGAGAGCCTAGCTTTCCTCCCACGGGAATGGCAGATCACCCCCACCATAGCCTACTCCAGCATAAAATAAAACGGGGCCAGGTCAGCTCCCTGAGCAATGAAAAAGCAGAAGTGGCATGTCACTTGGGGGGACGCTTTAAGGACTGTGCACACGCCTTTCACCAGGCTCTCTGCCACCACTATAGCAGCCAAGGAGGTGTGTGTCAAGACAGCCTCCCTTGGCCTGGGTCCCCAAGTGACTACCACAAGCGAGGGTGCCCCAGTCACCCACACTGGACATGGAGTGCAAGCAAAGGAGTAAGTCCTGGTTGCTCTAAGTCATGGAGATTCGGGGACTGCCTATCACAGCAGCACAACCTGGCCTGTCCTGACCGTCACGGTTTGTGGAACATTTCTTGATGGGGGCCCAGGCTTTGGTGCTTCGAGAGCATTTCCCAGAAGCTGGTTCCTAATCCCAAAGACATGCAAAGCACAAAATGGTCTGAGTGACTAAAGGAAATATCTGGAAGTGCTTTGCAGGGTGAAGCACACTGAGGAGCTCCAAGGTTGCCCAGCCAAGTGGCTGCACCCATCACAGACCTCCAGGGCAGGACCCAGCACAAGTCCCTGGCCCAGCCTCCCATGTGTGTCTGTCACCTGCCCATGTAGAGCCAAGAATAACCAGAGCCACTACATAGGGGAGAATTAAAGGGGATCATGTGCAAAAAGGGCCAGGTACGGTGCCCCAGGCACAGTAAGAGCTCAAAATGCTGGTCTTTATTACCATTATTATTGTTATTATTAATAAATCATCACTCAACAGGATCCCTAAATGATCATGATAATGGACAGAGAGCATCAGAAACTGCGAGTTACTACCCAAAGCCCACTCTCTCCTTACTCCTTCATAACAAAACCCAAACCATACTCAGAGTATCAGCACACCCAGCTAAAAGGCTACCTTTCCAGCTTCCCCTGGAGCTAGGTGTGGCCACGTGACTCAGTTCTGGCCAATAGAAAGGAAGTGGACGTTGGTTTTCTTCCTCCCTAAGAGGGAGGCAACTGGGACATGCTGTTTTACCCCCGATTCCTCCATCTGCTCCCCAAAGCCCCACCAATTCTTCCTTCCCGCTGTGCTACCTGGAATGTGATGTGATCGCTGACACTCTAGCAGCCATGTTGGACGATGAGGTTATCTTGAGGATGAAAACCACATGCCAAGGATGGCAGAGCAGAGGAGTAGAAGGCTTCCAGATCACTTAAGACCATGAAGCCACCACACCAACACTGAATAGCCTACCACTAGACTGTTCTTGTGAGGTTTTCATTATATGTGGTCAAACGTAGATTATACTAAACTAGGGACTTTGTAATAACTTTCGTTTGCAAAGCACTTCAGGATTTACAAGATGCTTTTACAGAATCATGCCACTTAGCCCAAACTTGCTAATTTACCCACACAACAGGAGCCCATCACCCTTGACAAAAACATACTATCTATCACATGCAGCAGCACAATATCCCCCCCCAGCACTCTACTCTGATCAACGGAGACCAGAGAGATGGCTGAGGCTGGAGCAGTCCCAAGAACTCATTGAAACCTGCAGTGAGGGAGCCAAGGTCAGGGTCAGACCCTCCACGGACGAGATGTTGGCTCCAAAGCCCAATCAGTGACCCTACCAGGTTGCCAGGAGTCAAGATTAAGAGTCAGCTTGTGATCTTACTCCCAAGCAGCCATGCCCCCTTCTTCCGGCAAAGCCTCCAATTTGCTAAGCTAAGGCCCAATCACATCATTTGAGCCTGGATCAAGCTGTACCTGAATCCAATCCTAGCATTTTCAGTTCCATGAGCCCCAACATTCCCCATTTCACTTAAGCCGGTTTGAGTCAGGTTCTCGGCCACTTACAACCCACAGCTGCTAGACCCCCAGCCAGCTACAAAGTAAGCTGGTGACCAGTGTCCAGGCTGTGTGAGGGGAAGACAGGACACAGGCCTGAATCTTTGGCTTCTCACCAGGCCACACGTACCTCAGCAAATAATCCGAACTTGTCCTTGAAGGGGAACATGCCTGGAAAGTACTTGTTGATGAGGTTCACAAGGGGGTCCTGGTAGCCCCACATGATCTCCCCCACAGTGCGGTTCATGAAGGCACGTTCGCCGAGGGTGGTGAATGCCAAGGTCATGATGAGCTTCAGGGTCATGGGCTTATTCTCCATCATCACCGCCGCACCCTGCAAGGCGAAGGGACACTAGTGTCAGAGGCTGGAGGTGGCTGGCCCATCCTCCCTCGGCCCCAGCTGGGCCTCACGGCGAAGAGCCCATGAAGCAAAATGCTGGGGTACAGGAGGCCCCTGGAGTGGCCACGTGGGGCGTCCGAGACACCAGAACCACCCTCTGCTCCTCCAGTGCCAAGGCCACATGTGCTCCCAAGGACCCCTTCTCCCCCTTGCACCCCACTGGACTCAGGCTGAGTGAACTCCAGCCCCAGTCCCAGAGGTGGGCCTGTGGCTGAGCCCCCAACAAGACAGCCCCTTTTGGAGATCTCAGAAATGTAAATTGAAGAGGAAAAAAAAATACTTTGGCCAGGACTTCCAAACCAAGACAGGTGGACCCACCTGGGAAACTGAGAACCCACGGAGGGTGGTGGAGACAGCACAGGGCTGAGAGCCACCCACCAGGAGTGAGTCCTCACGCTCTGACCACCTCAGGGACTGCTCTCTGCACAAGGGGCAGGCGGGAGGAGAGACAGGGGACGAGGCCAGGGTGCGAGGTGGCGGGGGCCACAGGGCAGCCTCACCAAGACCAGGATGTTGGGCATGACGATGTAGTCACTCTCCGAGCCTTGGGACTTGGAGGGCTCGAACTGGAAGGTGCGGTACTCGAGGAAGGACACGGTGTCATTGTTGTTGAAGGTGATGTTGGTCTTGTGCCTGAACTCCCTGTGGGGGAAGCCGGTGGGTCAGACGCCTCGTCCTGCTATGTGGGATGTTTCCCTTGTACTCGCCTGCAGTGCCTGCCTGGGAAGCAGGGGCCCTGGATGTCTGTGCACACCTCCGGCCCCACAGCCAAAGCTGAGCTCGGCCCCTCCGCCAAATCTGTCCCTCCCTGCGCCTGCCCACTGCGGGACATGGTGTTGCCACCCAGCCGGCCTCGTTCTGCTCTCCCTCACCCAACACGGCCATTGCCTCTCCATATACAGAGGGAAGTAATCACAAGCCCTACTTCATGGGGCAGCTGTGAGGATTAAACAATCCCCACAGTAAAGCAATCAGATACCCGGAAAGCAATCAACACAGCCGCCGGGTGCAGAGAAAGCACGAGGTAAACATTGACTGCCGTGACTGTTGCCGCTGCTGTCATTATGATCTCTCATCTCTCCAAGCCATTCTCCACCATCCAGAAGAATCTTTGAAAAATGGAAATCAGGTCG
>NW_012103587.1:1632993-1635004 GCF_000951045.1 Mandrillus leucophaeus
CACCATTGGTCCCTCCCTGCTCCATAAAGAACCTCTCTAGGTAAGGTCTGGTGACTCACACCTGGAATCCCAGCACTTTGAGAGGCTGAGGCAGAGGATCACTTGAGCCCAGGACTTAAAACCAGCCTAGGCAACACAGCAAGATCCCATCTCTACAAAAAAAAAACAAAACACTAAAACAAAAACTTCTCTGGGACTAGCACTTCCCCCGAGTATGCCTTGCCTGCTTCCGGCAAAATCTCTGGGGCTCAGTCAGCACCCTCCCCATCCCGTCCACTCTGAGACCCCTCCCCTGCCCAGCCTCAGCCGGCCCCTCCACCCTCACCTGGACACAGCCTCACCTGTACACGTAGGGCCCGCGCTCCTGCACCTGCGGCTTCTCGCCCTTCAGGATCTCGCTGGGGTTCATGACGTTAAAGAAGTAGACGGAGAGATAGAAGGGGATTGGGATCTCCTTCCACATGTTAAAGGACAGGCTGCTGGGGTCGATGCGCACGTTCTGCAGGGGAAGGGACAAGCATGCCTATGAGGAGACTGACGAGGGCTCCACGCCCCACCACGAGGCTCCAGAACAGCTGCCTGAGCCCGGCCAGGGAAGGGGCTCCTCGGCGGTGGCTCGGGGTAGGAGGTGTGGGAAAGGCCTTCGCACATGAGGCTGTCGCACCTGGAGCTTATGGAATTAAACAGGCAACCTATCCATGCTGTCATAATGCTTCTTAAAATACGTCGTGACAGCAATATGTGACACTAGTCAAGGGACTGTGGTAAACAGGGGCCTATGCACCATCTAAAGGGGGTGCCGGAGCTGAGGGTAGCGGATGGGCTCAGGGCAGGGATAGTCCGCTGCAGGAACATGGGCTCCATGTGGCTAGGTGAATCACTCATTCATTCAACAAGCACGCACTGAGCACTACCACGTGCCAGGCAGGTTCTAAGAGCTGGGGATGGGAGAGCGACCAGAACAGACCAAAAGCCCAGCTCTGTAGCGGGGGAAAGGGAGGCACCAAACAACTCAGGTAAAACGCATGCTACGTGACAGAGCACAGAGAAAACACAGCAGGGACTGGGGAGAGGTCGGGATTTGAGACAGAGTCATCACGTAAGTGAAATGTAGGCCAGGTGCCGTGGCTCATGCCTATAATCCCAGAACTTTGGAAGGTCGAGGTAGGAGGATCTCTGGAGTCCAGGAGTTTGAGACCAGCCTGGGCAACATAGCAAGACCCTATCTCTATAAAGAATAATTTTATTTATTTATTTATTTATTTTTATTTCTTTTTTTTTTTGAGATGGAGTCTCACTCTGTTGCTCAGGCTGGAGTGCAGTGGCATGATCTTGGCTCACTGCAACCTCCGCCTCTGGGTTCAAGTGATTCTCCTGCCTCAGCCTCCTGGGTAGCTGGGACTACAGGTCCCCACTACCACGCCTGGCTAATTTTTGTATTTTTCTTTGTTTTTATTTTATTTTATTTTTTGAGAGGGAGTCTCACTCTGTTGCCCAGGTTGGAGTGCAGTGGTGCAATCTCGGCTCACTGAAACCTTCACCTCCCAGGTTCAAGCAATTCTCCTCCCTTGGCCTCCCAAGTAGCTGGGTTTACAAGTTCCCACCACCACACCTGGCTAATTTTTTTTTTTTTCAGTAGAGGTGAGGTTTCACCATGTTAGCCAGGATGGTCTCCTGACCTCAAGTGATCCGCCTGCCTCGGCTTCTCAAAGTGCTGGGATTAAAGGCATGAGCCACCTTGCCCAGCCTATAAAAAATAATTGTTTAAAAATTAGCTGGGCGTGGTGCTGCACACCTGTAGTCCCAGCTATTTGGGAGGCTGAGGTGGGAGGGTCACTTGAGCCAAGGAGGTCGAGGTTGCAGTGAGCTGTGATGGCAGGACTGTACTCCAGCCTGGGTATCCGAGAAATACCCTGTCTCAAAAAAGGAGAAGGAGAAGGAAAAGGAGAAGAAGGAGGAGGAGGAGGAGGAGGAGAAGAAGAGGAGGAGGAGGAGAAGGAGGAGAGGAGGA
>NW_012103587.1:1635054-1636303 GCF_000951045.1 Mandrillus leucophaeus
AGCCTGGCCAACATGGTGAAACCTCACCTCTACTAAAAAAAAAAAAAAAATTAGCTGGGCATGGTGGCAGCCATCTATAATCCCAGCTACTCGGGAGGCTGAGGCAGGAGAATCACTTGAACCTGGGAGACAGAGGTTGCAGTGAGAGCCGAGATCGCGCCACTGCACTACAGCCTGGGTAACAGACCGAGACTCCATCTCAAAAAACAGAAAGAAAGGAATGCGACACTGACACATGCCACCACATGGACAAACCTCAAAAACATGACACAGAGTGAAAGAAGCCAGTCGAAAGGCCACGCATAGTGTCTGACCACACTTAGTGAAATGCCCAGAATAGGCAAATCCAGAGACAGCAGATTGGTGGTTGCCAGGGGCTAGGGGAGAAAGGAATGGCGGGTGACTGCTTAATGGGTGCACGGTATGAGAATGCTTTGGAATTAGGTTGTGGTCATGGCTGCGCAACCTTGCAAATGCACTAAATGTCACTGAACTGTACATCTGTAAATGGTTTTGGTGAATTTTATGTTAGCTGGATCTTAATCACAACTTCAAAAAGAAAGATTAACTCCAAATTAAAATGAGATATCATTTCCCAGTAGATAAGAAAAAATTAGGACATCCAAGAAAACAACTACAGGCAAAACTGTTTGGAAACAGGACGACTGTGCACAGCGGGGGTCTGGCCACCAGGGAGTTGCGGACAGTTTCTAACTGGGTCAGGTGTGAGCAAAGTCCCATAGTCTGTGGGTTCCCTGTTCAGACATGGCGCAGAGCACCAGCTTCCCAGCTCCTGCCACACTAGGGCCACGACCTGCACACCCACCAGAAGCTTCACGAAGGAACACTCACCTTCCCAGCATGATGCAACTTATGTTACAGCTCCATTATTCACCCCTCTGATATTCTATCTTATTCCATTCTGTTTTCAAAATGCTGATCCCAGGCCAGGCGCGGTGGCTCATGCCTGTAATCCCAGCACTTTGGGAGGCCGGGGAGGGCGAATTGTGAGGTCAGGAGATCGAGACCATCCTGGCTAACACAGTGAAACCCTGTCTCTACTAAAAATATAAAAAATTAGCTGGGCATGGTGGCATGTGCCTGTAGTCCCAGCTGCTTGGGCGGCTGAGGCAGGAGAATTGCTTGAACCCAGGAGGCGGAGGTTGCAGCTAGCCAAAATTGCGCCACTGCACTCCAGCCTACAGAGACAGACTAAGATTCTGTCTCAAAAAAAAAAAAAAAAAAAAAA
>NW_012103587.1:1636923-1641877 GCF_000951045.1 Mandrillus leucophaeus
GAAGGAAGGAAGGAAGGAAGGAAGGAAGGAAGGAAGGAAGGAAGGGGAACACACGCAAACACAACCTACACCCAACAGAAGGTAGTGAGGAAGGGAGCTCACGAGTCTAGAAGGTGGGGGTTGGGGGGCATTCCACAGCAGCCACAGCCTGTGCAAATGCCCTGTGGTAGGGAGATGCTGGGAGAGAGCCTGCCTGTGCGGCTGAGTGAGCCATTCAGGGAGGAGTCAGAGGAAGATGAGAACACAGAAGTTTTCCATGAAAACCAGAAATACAGAAATATATACGAAATCTCCTGATTTAAAAACTTTGCAAAAACGTGATTTTCTTAAAGGGACTATAGGAAACATGCCTGGGGTCCGTTTGGACTCCTCTCCCAGCTTTGCTCCTCTAGATCTATAATTCGCTGCCCCAGTGTCACAGGGAGGTCCCCCCCCAGTCCACCTGATCCCCACCCTCAACCCAGCCAGGATCTCGGGCCCCTCAGTGCCCACACCATGTCAGAGCCCAGGAGGAGTGACCCAGCCCATCAGATTAGAGCTGATGTTGCAAAGCCAGGCAGCCAGGCGGCTGCATCACCTTCCACCCTCTTTTGAACATGGTCTTCTAAGACAAGGACAGCCGCCCCCATTGTCCCCAGACAGCCAGAAGCAATACGCAGAGTCTTTATAGGAGGCAGACAGCTGAGCTGGCCAGTAGAGCCAGCCCCACGTCCCCTGGAAGGAGCAGATTTGGAGGCAGCCAGACCCTGGGTCGCACTCCATGGGGCCACTTGGGCAAGTCAGCCCCTGTGAACCTCAAGTTTCTCATCTGTACAGTGGAGCTGGTGACACTGTGTCTAGTTTGACCTACGTGGCGTGTAAATGAAGAAGCTGAATTCATTGTCAAGAAGCTGGAAGATGTAATGTAATACCTGGATTTCACTGGAAGATGTAATGTAATACCTGGATTTCGGAGTTCTCTTGGAAAAACCAGGAGATCAGAGACTTGCCTTCAAGTGCCATAACTGTTTATTGATAAACGCGTCTTCCTACCCAGCTGCGAGCACCAGAAGGAGCATCTTATGACCTGAGCAGCCCATAGGTGCAAACGAAGGCGCATAAACTCAATATTAAAGAGGTAACAGAAGCAAGCATTTCCGGGGTGCGCCACGCGCCTGGTGATGCTGTTCACTGTGTTCTCATCCTTTTAACAGCATCATGACTCTTTGAGGCAGCCACCTCCACTATTATTACTCCCATGTTACAGATTAGGAAACTGAGGCACAACTAAGGCTGGAGAGAGATACAACCAATAGTTGGAGGGCACTGAGGAGTCCAGGAGGTCTTCCTGGAGGAAGTGGTATGTGAGCTGGGTCAAAGAGCAGTCCTGCCCCCTCAGTAACACCCTCCCCACCCCATGGCAGCTCCCGCCACCCCATGCGACCACAGTTCACAGGCACCAGCTCCAGCCCCTCCCAACTCTCAGGCCCCGATCACCCAGCCCTTCTTTCAGTCCTGGCCTTCACCCAGCCTCCAAGCCCGTGCACTGCAGGTCCCTCTGTCTGGGACAGACCCTGCAGCCCTGGGGACCCTGCTCACCACAGGCCAGGCCCCTTCTCCAGCCTGGGGGACACATCCAGCTGCTGGTGCTCCCTCCATAGAAAACACAGCATCAAAACCCAGAACCCTGGAAAATGTGTTCAGGGAGTAGAGCGCGAACTGTATGTTCTCACCACAGAAAACAGTGGGGGGCAGGAGGGAACCGTAGCGGTGACAGGTGTGTTCAGTACCTGCATCTCAGGGGCGGGTTTCCCGGTGTGCACACACCAGCCCATCAAACTGCATACATTAAACATGTGCCATTGTTTTATATCAATCACACCTTAATAAAACTCCTTTTTTAAAAAAGCAAAACAAGGCCCAGTGCGGTGGCTCACACCTGTAATCCCAGCACTTCGAGGGGCCGAGGCAGGCAGATCACTTGAGCCCAGGAGTTCAAGACCAGCCTGAGCATGGAGACCCCATCTCTACAAAAAACACAAAAATCAGTCATCCATGATGGCAGGTGCCTATAGTCCCAGCTGCTTGGGAGGCTGAGGTGGGAGGATGACTTGAGCCCAGGAAGCAGAGCTTGCAGTGATCTGTGATCACACCACTGCAGTCCAGCCTGGGCGACAGAGCAAGACTCCATCACACACACAGCCTCAATTTCCCTTTGCGGCCTTCCTCTCCCACCCGGTTTCTCAGCAGAGTCTGCTGGGCTGGAGATGCCTTTCTCCTTTGGAATCTCACCATGCTTTCCTCCTCCCCTGGCCTGCTCGGCCTGGTTCTGAAGATGAATCAGGGCTAAACCAAGAATTCCTGGGATCCGGCCGCGTGTCCATGTTTCTCTCTCTCTCTCTCTCTCTCTCTCTCTCTCTCTCTCTCTGTCTCCAACAGAAGAGGCTTTCGGGCCCTGGGTTTCAGTCCATTCATTCAACATTACCCAAAGGGAATCTTCAGAGACCCAGCGCAGCCCCGTCCAACTGGGTGACCAGGGGAGGGTCGCTGACCTTCTCCCAGCCTCAGTTTCCTCAACCATACAATGGGCATAAGGAGAGTGTCGCCTCGTGGGCTGCTGTGAGGTTTGAACGAATCCATGGAGGTAAAGTGCTTAGAACAAGGTCTGAAGACCCTGGGCACCGGAGGGTCAGCCCTGCAGTCACTAAGTGACCCTCCCTTCTCTGCCCCACCTCCACCTGGGTTAAGGGATGGACTCTGCCCTGCTTTTGATCAGCAGGATGACTTTTTTCCACCACACTAGACCAGGCAGCTGATTAGATAACAGTGGTGGGGACACTGTGGCCTTTTGCCTAACATGGCTGATTCTGTGATTCTGTCCCCACCACCCCCAAGGTCAAAGACCATGGCCCTGGAACACAAAGTTGGGACAGAATGCCAAGATGAGCCTTTGCTGGACACCACTCCCTCCCATCTGGCGAAATAGACCCTTTGAGCCCAGGAAGGCTGCCTGGAGGAGGGGACATCTGAGCTGGGAATTTTAAAATGAGCTGGGCTTTGCTAGGAAAAGAAGACGGTGGAGGAGTGCCTGGCAGAAGACACAGCCTGTGCAAAGGCTGGGAAGGCTTTAAGAGCGTGACTTGCCTGAATGTTCACCAAAAACAAACATGGAATGATATGTCCATATCTGATAGGCGGAAACTCAAATATTCATCAACAGATAAATGAATTGCCACACACATCCACACAATGGAATGCTACTTGGCAATCAAAAAGAACCGACCATGGATAAACGCCACAACAACGGGTGAGCTTCAGAAGCACTAACCCAAGTAAAAAAAAGAAAAGAAGAATCATAAGAATCATACTACACAACACCATTTCCGCGACATCAGGGAAAGGGAAAACTCTAGAGAGAGAAGCCAGACCAGTGGCTGCCGGGGCCAGGATGGAGGACTGGTGTGAACTGGCCCAGCTATCTTGATTTTGGTTGACATATAGGTGAAGTATATATATCCAATACAACCCATCAAATTAGGCCAGTCATAGTGGCTCATGCCTATAATCCGAGGACTTTGGGAGGCAAAGCCAGGAGAATTTCTTGAGGCCAGGAGTTCAAGACCAACCTGGGCAACATGGTGAAACCCTGTCTCTACTAAAAATACAAAAAATATTAGCCAGGCATGCTGGCGCACACCTGTGGTCCCAGCTACTCAGGAGACTGAGCTGGGAGGATCGCTTGAGCCCAGGAGTTCAAGGCTACAGTGAGCTGTGATCATGCCCCTGCACTCCAGTCTGGGCCACAAAGCAAGACCCTGTCTGAAAAAAAAAAAAAAACAGCAACAAGAACACCCATGACATGCTATATTTACCACTATGGAACAAACTCCAGTATATTTTAAGTAAAAATAAATAAATAAATGAATACTATTACTACCTTTAAAATATAATGCAATCATGTTGATCAAAAGGCAGATATGTGCATACACATATAATCCCACTTATGTGACGTTCTAGAACAGGCAAGACTGACATACCAATAGAAGCCAGAACGGGGTCACCTGGGAGGATGGGGGATGAGGGGGTGAAAATTCTGTTTCCTGATCTGGTTGCTGGTTACCCATGACTGTGTTTACTGAAAAATGTATGGTGTTGTTCCCTTTATATGTGGGCTTTTCTATACGTATGCTACACTTCACTAAAACCCTTTTGAAACTATAATGTGAAATTAAAAAAATAAAAGGTTAACTGCAAATGGTCAAAGGACTTGAAAAGACCTTTCTCCGAAGAAAATACACAAATGGCCAACAAGCTCATGAAAAGGTGCTTGACATCATCAGGGAAATGCAAATCAAAGTCACAATGGGACACCACTTCTCACCCTAGGATGGCTAGAATTTTTTTTCATGGAAAATAACAAGTGTTGGCAAGGGTGTGGGAACTGAAACCTTTGTGCATTGCCGGCGGAAGTGTAACGTGGAACAGCCACTGTGGACACCAGTCTGGCTGTTCCTCAAACAGTCAAACACAAAGTTACCGTATGACCCTGCAACTCCACTCCCCAGAACAGACCCAAAAAGAATTGAAAATGGGTGTTCAAACAACACGTACAAGAATGTGCACAGCAACACTGCTCACAATGGGTGAAAACGACCCAAGTGTCCATCAACAGATGAGTGGCTGAACACAGGCTGATCTGTCCAGATGCGGCATCTGACTCATTCAGAAAAGGGACTGCATGGGTTGGTTGTTTACTATTGTGTAAAAAAGAAATGTATTTAAAGAGCCAAAAATATAATTTTAGAGAAAGGAATGTGGCCAGGCGTGGTGGCTCACGCCTGTAATCCCAGCACTTTGGGAGGCTGAGGCAGGTGGATGACCTGAGGTCAGGAGTTCAAGACCAGCCTGGCCAACATGGTGAAACCTCACCTCTACTAAAAAAAAAAAAAAAATTAGCTGGGCATGGTGGCAGCCA
>NW_012103587.1:1642982-1644153 GCF_000951045.1 Mandrillus leucophaeus
TCAAAAAAAAAAAAAAAAAAAAAAAGCTGATCCCTACCCACTCCACTTATTTCACAACCCACAATCTGATCACATCTGACAGTTTGAAAACTCTGCCCTAGAAAGATTCTCATATGTGTGCAAGAGAGCGCCAGAAGAATTGTCAGACCTCAAAAAAAGAACAGAGGGCCAGGCACACGGCTCACGCCTGTGATCTCAGGCCTTGGGAGGCCAAGGCGGGTGGATCACTTGAGGTCAGGAGTTCCAGACCAGCCTGGCCAACATGGTGAAACCCCGTCTCTACTAAAACTACAAAAATTACCCAAGCACAGTGACATGCAACTGTAGTCCCAGCTACTCGGGAGGCTGAGGTGGGAGAATTGCTTGAGCCCAGGAGGCGGAGGTTGCAGTGAGCCGAGATCACACCATTGCACTCCAGTCTGGGTGACAGAGCGAGATCCTGCCTTGAAAAACAACAGGGAGCCCAGCCAGGTTCTCAGTCAAAGATAAGCTGGGCTTCTGCACACACGGTGGCTGCACGGTGAGTAAATGTCATCAACTTGGAGATACCTCAACGGCAGAATCTTGACAGAAAGACAAATACTGCAGGACAAATACTTTTAGATTTGTCTTTTAGAGATTAGGAACCTGAAGGCATTGAACACACAGAGAGTTGAATGGTGCTTCCGGCGCGGAGGCTGGGGAAGGTGGGGAGATGCAGGTCACAGGGCACAAAGCTGCAGTCACATGGGATGGGTGGTCTGGAGGTTGGATGCACAGCACGAGGACTGTAATTAATACTGTACTGTATACTGGAAGTAGATTTCAGGTGCTCTCACCACTAAAAACATAGAGGTGGCTGGGCCTCATGCCTGTAATCCCAGCACTTTGGGAGGCCGAGGTGGGAGGATGGCTTGAGGTCAGGAGTTTGAGAACCACCTGGGCAACATAGGCAGCCCGTCTCTATAAAAAATACAAAAACAGCCAGGCGCGGTGGCTCACGCCTGTAATCCCAGCACTTTGGGAGGCCAAGACAGGCAGATCACGAAGTCAGGAAATCGAGACCATCCTGGCTAACACGGTGAAACCCCGTTTCTACTAAAAATACAAAAAAAAATAGCCAGGTGTAGTGGCGGGCACCTGTAGTCCCAGCTACTTGGGAGGCTGAGGCAGGAGAATGGCGTGAACCCGG
>NW_012103587.1:1644203-1645731 GCF_000951045.1 Mandrillus leucophaeus
AATCAGATCATGCCACGCTCTGGACCACAACCCCACTTTGCATGCAGGTTAAAATCAGGCTCCTAACGCGACCTCTGAGGACCTCAGCAAGGCTCAGGCCTCGTCTCTCCACTGTCTCCCTCCCTCGTAACCCCAGCCGCACAGGCTCTGTTTCCAGCCTTCAGACCTCTGGACATGCTCTGGCTGGGACTCTCTCTCTCCAGGGCCTCTTCCCACCATGCGGGTCCAGTGAGTGTCCCTTTGCAGAGGTGCTCCTGACCCTCCAGTCAGACTGAGTCCCAAGGCCGCCCTCCCTCCTGCACTCCGGCTTCACACTGTTTTGTCTGCACAACACTGATGGATGCCTGATTTCCCCTTATTTGTTCACTTCTTTACTCTCTCCCCATCAGAATGTCAGCTTGGTGAGGCAGGGCCTTGGTCTGCCTGCACCCCCAGCACACAGAAGGTGCTCAATCAGTGCTCACAGAATGAAGGAGTATAGAGAGCTTTGGCATTTTTACCCATTCTGTCCGCTGCTGGGTCCCCTGTGCTTAGAATGGCAGCCAACACCTAGTAGGTGCTCAATAAACATTTGTTAAATGAAAGAGCAAATGAGTGAATGAGTGAACGGAATGCAGGAGCTGACTCATGTTTCCTACTCCCAAACCTCATGCACATTTGCTAGGTTTTCATCTTGGCTTTCCTAGAACCAAACTGTGGGTCTCCAACAGCGGCAACACCCTCTGCCCACCCCATCCCTGGAACACCGCGTGCCGGGAGCAAGTCAGCTCTCCCCTCGGAGCCCCTACTCCTCCGCCTGTGAACTGGGAAGCGGGGGTGTGGAGGAGGGGAGGTGCTGTGAAGACTCCAGGAGGTAAGGGTGTTGTAACAGGCACATCCCCCAGCCGTCTCAGAGCTCCACGTGCATCCTGAGTGTCCCGATGACCCCATGAAGGGGCTCTTGTGTCTCTCCAGCCTGCAGACGGGCAAGCTGAGGTTCAGAGGGGTGAAGTCACTTCCCCTAGGCCACAGCCAGGGATAGGGCAAGCAGAAAGCAAAGGCACCACTCTGTGGTCCCTGGGTCAGCATGTTCCACAAACAGCCGACCCCTTCCCGTGCTGACTTACCCAGTCCTCTGGCCCAGACAGGGTGCGGCGGGTAGGTGTGCTCCTGGTTGTGCGTGTGTGTGTGTGCACGTGTGTGTGTGTGTATGTACGTATGTATGTGTGTATATGTATGTGTGTGTATGTGTGTATGTGTATGTAGTATGTATGTGTGTATATGTGTGTATGTGTGCATGTGTATGTGTATGCATGTATGTATGTGTGTATATGTATGTGTGTATGTGTGTATGTGTATGTACGTGTGTATGTGTGTATATGTATGTGTATGTATGTATGTGTGTATGTGTGCGTGTGTATGTGTATGCATGTATGTATGTGTGTATATGTATGTGTGTGTATGTGTGTGTACGTATGTATGTGTGTATATGTATGTGTATGTATGTATGTGTGTATGTGTGCGTGTGTGTATGTGTATGCATGTATGT
>NW_012103587.1:1645781-1656393 GCF_000951045.1 Mandrillus leucophaeus
AAAAAAAAACAAAAAGAGGTAACTATATGAGGAGATACATATGTTAATCTGCTTAACTGTAGTAATCATTTCACTATGTGTATATATATAGCAAAACAGCATGTTGGATGCCTTAAATATATATAATTTTTATTATTTATTTAATTTGAGACAGAGTCTCGTTCAGTTGTCCAGGCTGGAGAGCCTTGACCTCCCGATCTCCCCAGATCAAGCGATCCTCTCACCTCAGCCTCCTGAGTAGCTGAGACTACAAGGCACGCACCCCCACATCCGGCTATTTTTTTCTATTCTTTATTTTTTTGTTTTTAGTAGAGACAAGGTCTCACTATGTTGCCCAGGCTGGTCTTGAACTCCTGAGCTCAAGCGATCCACTCGCTTCAGCCTCCCAAAGTCGTGGGATTACAGGCGTCAGCCACTGCACCTGGCCTCAATTTTTATTTTAAAAGAAAAAAAAAAATCGAGTGAAGAAAAGGCTAAAGAAAGAAACAATTGACATTGGCCTCTTGATGTGAATTTTCGAAACACATGAAATAATACTCGATATTTTTTCTGAAGACAAACCCACGTGGAAATGTAGAAAACCATTCAGGGAAATGGAACCTGCAAACAATCTCAGGAGAGGGCCGGGGGCTGGGGATGTGGGAAGCTTTAACTGTCATTGTGAACATGTTATTTCTTGAAAATAACATACGAGCCACCGTCTGAACATTGGCGTACAAGTCCCTCTGCCTGATCTGGCCCCTGTGTTCTCTCTGACCCCACATCCAGCCACTGTCTGCTACTCAGCCCAGCCCCACTGCCTCCTTGCTGTCCTGTCTAAGCAGCCATGCTTCTGCCCCAGGGCCTCTGCACCTGCTGCTCCCTCCTAACCACGTGGTCAAATCCCTCACACCTTCGAATCTCTATTCACATGCCCCCTTCTCAGAAGGCTCATCCGACCTGCCCCTAAAACTCCTGATCTCCCGACCTGCTGTGTTGTTTCCATGCTGAGTGTGGCCATCAAGAGCGTGGTACAACTAGCTTATCAGGTTTATCGTCCATCTGTCTCCCCTGCCAGGCCATAAACCCACAAGGGCAAGATCCTCAGCTGCTTTGTTTGGTGATGTGTCCTCAGGGCCTGGGACAGTGCTTGGCACCTTGCAGGAGCTCTGTAAATATTTTCTGAGTGAATGAGCAAAAGTGAGACCAGAAACCATATAATCAACATGGAAATGTCTACCAGGTGGTAACGCTAGTCCTCCTTTGTGTGTTTTAAATTTAAGAAGGGATTTTTTTTTTTAAATACACAGAGAGTACCTCCTGTTTAGGCCGAGGCAACAGCTCGGTAAATGTGTGATGGATGAGATGAAGATTTCATAGACATTAATTTTTAGCTCTCTCTTCCCACCACCCACAGCACTTTCCCCTGTACCTGGAGAGGCCCCTGACCTCCAAACCTAAAACCCCACTCGCCCAGGTGCCGCCTCCTCCATGAAGCCCGCTGGAATGACCTCGGCCTACAGTGAGCCTGCTCTGACCTCATTGGGATTGCAGTTCATCCCCTGCACAATCACCCGCCCAGGCTAGATGCTATGCTAGGAATTTAAAGACACAAGGATGAACACGATGGGGCCCCTGCCCTGAGGCGCCCCTGCCCTGAGACACCAGGGGAGCAGAATTGTATGGACAATCTGTCCAGCACTGTTCAGGTAGCAAAACACTTCCACCTACTTCACCTCTTAAATCCTCAATGACTCATCTCACAGAAGCAGACACTGAGGCTCCAAAGCCAAATGCCTGACCAAGGTCACAGGAGCAGGGACAGACAGAGCCCCAGGCTCCATATCCACGTCTAGGCCTGTGCCCTCACACTTCTCTCCTAGGCCATCCCCGCTGGGCTCCTTGCACGGGAGCTTCACAAATGAATCATTAACTTGACCTGGCCACTGAATTGCAGGCCTAATTCCTCCTGTGAGAAGAGAAAACAGGCTTCCAAGAAACACACCTCTGACCAAATGAGCCAAGAAGCCAATTTGCCAAGACGAAGTCTAGTTCTGGGGCAAGGCCAGGCCCTGCCCACTCTGGACCAGCCAGTCAGTCACTGACTACACCCTGAATCCCAGGGCCCCTGGCATCCCCAGCCCCGTGGGGCCTGTAAATGCAGGAATGACGACGACACAGGCTAATCCAATCTGGGACTTGGGAACACCACACCCTTGGCTCACGTTCCAACTTCTTTTGATTTTTAAAGGACTAAGGTAAGAAGAGTAAAATAAAGGGTTTTTACAAGAAACCCACGCGTGTGAGTTGCTTAAGCAAAGAGGTTGAGTCATTCCTGAGTCCTCCATTTCCCTCCCACCTAGCACCCATCCAGCAGCAAGGCTGGGCTGCTCTCGCTTTAAAGCATGCCTCAAATCCATCCACTTCTCCCCAGCACCATCCTGGCTTGTGCGGACGGGTGCCGTAGTCTCCTCACTGTTGTCCTGCTTCTGCTCTTGCCCCCCGCCCCATTCTCCCCACAGAATCCGAGTTATCCTTTTAAGATTAAAGTCAGAGTATGTCATTCTTCTGCTCAAACCTCCCCTATGCCTTCCTATTTATCTCAGAAGAGAATCTAAATTCCTGACAGTGACCGATGAGGTCTTGCACAACCCAGCTCCCTGTAGTCACTCCAGTCTCCTCTCCCGTTCCTATCTGCCTCGCTCACTCTGCTCCAGCCACACTGGCCTTGCTGTGCTCCTGAGCCACCAGGCAAGTTTCTGCCACAGGGCCTTTGCACTGACTCTTTGCTCCTCCAGGGCCAATCCTTCCCCTGATGCCCACAAAAGTGAGCCCCTCACTTCTCAAGTCTAAAGTCACCTTCTCAGTGAGACCTTCCCTGAGCACTCTTCAATTCCTCAACCGTCTCTTTTGAGCCCCCACTGTATGGCAGGCTCTGCTCTAGGCCTGGGCACTTCAATAGTGAACAAAATGGACGAAAAGACCATTCGTCCTAAAGCAGCCCTTCCCCCATCACATTGTATTCACCACCCTCTTTTATCTCCCTGACATTATCAATATCTGAAATTCCTATGTATTTGTTGGTAAGTCCCCCTTCCTGCTGCCTGGAATTCAGTCACAATGGAGGGAGCTAGAGCAGCCATTTTGAATCGTGAGACCCCCACTTAAGAATAGAAGCCACACATGAAGAAGGGTGGAGCAGAATAGGAGACAGAAGAAAGGATCCCTGTGATTTCCTGGAGCCACACACCAGCCCTGGGTGACTTAGTCATCAGAGAAATGTCCACTGGACTCACAGTAAGATCCCATGCCATACACCAGAATGGCTAAAATGAAAAAGACTGACAATAACAAGTGCTGACGAGGATGTGGAGCAGCCAGAGTGCTCACACATTGCTGGTGGAAGTGTGCATTGGTGCAATCACTCTGGAATACACTTTTTCTACCAAAGCTGGACATTCACCCTACAATATAGCAATCCCACCCCCAGTATTTATCGCAGAGAAATGAAAGCATGCAACCACACAAAGATTATCCACAAATGCTCATAGCAGCCGTACCCATAACAGCCCCAAACTGGAAACAACACAAATGTCTACAAGCAAGTGAATGCATAACAAATGGGGACACACTCATACCATGGAAAGCTACCCAGCGACAAAAGGGAATGACCAATTGAGACACACAATGACAGGGTAAATCCTACACAGGGACCACGTGCATGAGTCCATGTATGTGATGTCCCAGGGGATGGCAAAACCAACCCATGCGGATAGAGGTGGGGGCAGCAGGACCTCAGGGGTGGATACTGACAGGGAGGGGTGCGGGGAAGCCGTTTACACTCCGTACAGGGGGTCATTATAAGCATGCATACCTAGGTAAAAATCCATCAACCTCTAACCGAAATTGTGCACTTTTCTTTATGTATTTGATACTTCAATTTTTTTAAGGAAAAAAATTAAAGCAAAAAAAAAATTTTTTTTTTCAGACAGTCTCACTCTGTCACCCAGGCTGGAGTGCAGTGGTGTGATCTCAGCTAACTGCAACCTGTCTGCCAGGTTCAAGTAATTCTCCTGCCTCAGCATCCCGAATAGCTGGGACTACAGGCACGTGCCGCCATGCCCAGCTGATGTTTTTTTTGTTGCTGTTGTTGTTGTTGTTCTTCTTGTTGTTGTTTTTAGACAGAGTTTTGCTCTGTCGCCCAGGCTGGAGTGCAGTGGTGTGATCTCGGCTCACTGCAACCTCCGCCTCCCGGGTTCAACCAATTCTCCTGCCCCAGCCTCCCAAGTAGCTGGGATTACAGGTGCCTGCCACCACACCCAACTAATTTTTGTATTTTTTTTTAGTAGAGACGGGGTTTCGCCATGTTGGCCAGGGTGGTCTCAAACTCCTGACCTCAGGTGATCCACCCACCTCGGCCTCCCAAAGTGCTGGGATTACAGGCGTGAGCCACTGCGCCTGGCCTGATTTTTGTACTTTTGACAGAGATGGGGTTTTACCATGTTGGCCAGGCTGAGATCTCCAACTCCTGACCTCAGGTGATCAGCCCACCTCGGCCTCCCAAAGTGCTGGGATTACAGGCGTGAGCCACCATGCCTGACCCAAAGCAAAAAATTCTTGATCCAGTGATGGGTACTCTTCAGATGTTCCATCCACCCTCAAGTGGTGTCTCTAATAAGACAGCACCTGCAGCCACCAAGGCCCAATCAGGGTCGCAGTCCCCCGTCAAGTCTGATTTCTGAAGCAGAGCAGCAAGGCCAGCCAGGAGACCGCCGGGGGCCCTGGAGAGATGTGAGAGGTCTGGGGTCCCCTCCTTACTAGCAAAGGGACTCTGACCACTCCCTGTCCCCTCAACCCCCTGCTCATCCTCCACCTACCAGCAGGTGCCTGATACAACTTCCTGTGCCTCAGTTTCTTTACCTGTAACAAGGAATAAAGAATAGGAACCATGCAGCAGGGACAGGTCATGTGGACATAATGTGCTGAGAACGGCCCTTCACTGCTGCGATCTTCCTTCCAAAACCCGGAACTAGGGTCTAATCAATAGAAGAACAACGGACAAATCCCGGCAGAGGGGCGTCCTGCCAAATGCCTAGCCGGTGCTCATCAACGCAATCCAGGCCATCCAAAGCCAGGAAAGTCTGAGCACCCGCAGGGACCAGAAGAGCCTAAGGCAACGTGAGGGACAAACATGATTTGGGGCCCTGGGTGGGGTCCTGAGACAGAAAAGGATACGAAGGAAACCCGAATCCTGTCTGGATGTTAGTTATTACTGATGTATCAACACTGGTTCATTCATAGCAATAAATGTATCCCATTCCATTAAGATGTTAATAGCAGGGGACACTGGCTGTGGGATATGTGGGAACTCAGCACTATCTTCCCAATTTTTCTGAAAGTCAAACTGTTCTAGGCCGAGCGCAGTGGCTCACGCCTGTGGAATCCCAGCACTTTGGGAGGCCAAGGCAGGTGGATCACTGAAGGTCAGGAGTTGGAGACCAGCCTGGCCAACATAGTGAAATCTCGTCTCTACTAAAAATACAAAAATTAGCCAGGTGCGGTGTCAGGCACCTGTGGTCCCAGCTACTTGGGAGTCTGAGGAAGGAGAATCACTTGAACCTGGGAGGCGGAGGTTGTAGTGAGCCGAGATTGTGCCACCGCACTCCAACCTGGGCGACAGAGTGGGACTTCGTCTCAAAAAAAAAAGTTCTAAAATAGAAAGTTATTTTAAAACAAGCAGGCTCTGTCGCAGCAATACAGGGAGGGCCAAATCAGTGCCTCACCAAATCATATTACAGCTTCAAGCAAAAGGAAAAATGTGCACTTCATATTTATATTTTTCTAAGACATTAAAGTCTTTTTTTAAAAACATTGAAAATTTCAAAAGTTCATATATTAAAACTTACAACATTATTTTAAGCTTAAATATTTTATTTAAGCCCACCCAAACCAGACTATACTATCATGTTAATGGCCTGGCTTTAATGGAAGCATTTCCATTGTATTAGCTTCCCACTGCTGCTGTAAGAATTGACAATTGACACTGGCTCAGATCAATACAAAGTTATTATCTTACTATCTTATAGTTCTGCGGGGGAGAAGTCCAAACTGGGACTCCCTCTGAGACGGGATGAAAGTCATGGTGCAGACACGGTGCTTCCTTCCAGAGGCTCAGGGAGGAATCCATTTCCTTCCCTTTCCCAGCTTCTAAGAGGCCTCCACATTCCTTGTCTCCTGTCCCCTCATCACTCCAACCCCTGCTTCTGCAGTCACATCTCCTACTCTGACCCTCCTGCCTCCCTCTGACAAAGATCCTTGTGAAAGCATCGTGGCCCCTTGGACAATCCAGGTTCATCTCCCATCTCAAGATCCTTAACTTTTTTTTTTTTTTTTTTTTGAGACAGGGTCTCACTCTGTTGCCTAGGCTGGAATGCAGTGGCGTAATCACGGCTTACTGCAGCCTCGAACTCCCAGGCTCAAGCAGTCCTCCTTTCTCAGCCTCCCACATAACTGGGACCACAGGCACACACCACCACGCCTGGCTAATTTTTAAATTTTTTGTAGAGATGGAGTCTCACTATGTTGCCCGAGCTGGTCTTAAACTCCTGGGCTCAAGAAATCTCCCACCTTGGCCTCCCAAAGTGCTGGGATTACAGGTGTGAGCCATCATGCCTGGTGTGAGATCCTCAACTTAATCACACCTACAAAGCCACTTTTGCCGAGGAAGGTCACATATTCACAGGTCCTGGGGATTAAGATGCCAGCATCTTTTGGGGACATTGTTCAGCCTGCTACATCCACCCAGAGACCCCAGAGCATCTTCCCACACAGCCACCCCTACAGGGAACACCCCTGCACCAGGGAGTGTGACATTTGCCCCGTGCACCCTTTCCTCCCCCCACAGCCCTATCTCGGCCAGAAGGCAGGCTTCGCTACAGACAAGGTGGGCCCGGCAGGAAACCCAGTGTCCTCTTCAATGGGAAGCTCCACGCCCAGGATGCTCACACATCCCCCCCCCCCGCTGTTGCACCCTGCTGTGTTTCGGCCTGAGCTGTCCTAAGAGAAACCCGGGTCAGGGATGATCCGTGGAGCAGGACACTCTCCTGTGGCTGCTTTCAAGCAGCTCAACGGGGCGCTTTGTTCTTGCAGCTGAGATCTGAAAACCAAGCCCTTCGGGGCTGCGGACATGCCCACACTGCCTGCACTGCCTCCTCGTGACTCCTGAGGCCGCCTACCAGTGACACGAGGGTGTCCAGAAACATGAACTGAGGCTCGCCCTGAAAAGGGGGAAGCCAGCTTCATCCTCAGCCACACGGGAGGGAGAATGCAGGCAACAGCCAGCAGGGGCCTGAGGGGCCCTGCAAGGCCAGAGCCCCCTCCCCTGCGCTACATCAGAGCCAGAGGGCTTGTCAAAAGCAGGCCTCCAAAGCCAGTGAGCTCCCACGGGACGCACAGGGGGACAGGGAGGCAGCCAGAGGTCAGAGCCACTCCAGGGTCCTCAGGTTCCCAGACACTTCCAGGCGGGGCCGGGACCAGAAACAGACGTCACCGGTGCTGATCCCTTTTGCTGGTCCCTGAGCCACACCTCCTGAGGCCCCAAAAGGGGCCCAACCAACAAGGGGCTGAGGGTCCAGGCAGAGCCTCCCGCTCCAGGCATGAGGCCTTGGGCAATTTCTGAACATTCGAGCAGGTCCACCTTTCAAAGCTCATTACTGCCCTACAGAATGACTTCTGGTGTGAGCACAGTACTGTGGTCATGTTCAGGAATTTTCTTTTGCTTTGTCGTAGTGGTGGTGTTTACCAGGTACCCATTCAGGCAGCGGTTCTTGAAGTGTGGTCCCTGGCTGAGCATGGTGGCTCACGCCTGTAATCCCAGCACTTTGGAAGGCCAAGATGGGAGGATCACTTGAGCCCAGCAGTTCAACAGCCTGAGCAACATAGCAAGATCTCATCTCTACAACAAAATTTTTTTACAATAGCCAGGCATGGTGGCATGTACTTGTAGTCCCAGCTACTCGGGAGGCTGAGGCAGGAGGATTGCTTGGGCCCAGGAGGTCGAGGCTGCAGTGAGCTGTGATCACACCACTACACTCCAGGCTGCACAACAGAGCAAGACCCTATCCTCCCCAGAAACAAAAGGTGGTCCCTGAACCAGCAGCATCAGCATCACCTGGGAACTCAATAAAAAAACAGGTTCCCAGGCTCCATGCCAGGTCTGCCGACTCAGACACTCAGGGGGCCTGGTGATCTGTGTTTTAGCGAGCCCTCCAGCGTCCGGACTCCAATGCACCATGAAGAGCCATGGCTGTATTAGAGACACTGATGGATGAGGCAATGTCTGGCATGAGCCCCTGAACAATGTGGAAAAGGGGGAACTGTATGGAGGCACGTGCAGAAGGCAGGACTTGGTATCTCCTCAGCAAGTTACAGGGCGCATGACCATCACACCGGTCTATTTTTATGTATGTTTTAATTTTTTTTTTTTAAAGACGGTCTCGCTCTGTCACCCTGGCTGGAGTGCACTGGCGCTGTCCTAGCTCACTGTAGCCTTGAACTCCTGGGCTCAAACCATCTTCCTGCCTTAGCCTCCTTGTAGCTGGGACCACAGCAGCTTCCGTCACTACACTCAGCTAATTTTTTTATTTTTTGTAGGGGTCTCACTATGTTGCCCAGGCTGGTCTGAAACTCCTGGCCTCAAGCAATTCTCCTACTTCAACCTCCCAAAGAGCTGGGATTACGAACGTGAGACACTGCACCCAGCCCTTGAAATTTTTCATAAGTTTTTTTTAATTCACTCAAAATTTCTTTTTTATTTTTTTGAGACGGAGTCTCACTGTGCTCCCAGGCTGGAGTGCAGTGGCGTGATCTCGGCTCACTGCAAGCTCCGCCTCCCGGGTTCACGCCATTCTCCCGCCTCAGCCTCCCAAGTAGCTGAGACTACAGGCGCCCGCCACCACGCCCGGCTAGTTTTTTTGTATTTTTACTAGAGACGGGGTTTCACCATGTTAGCCAGGATAGTCTCGATCTCCTGACCTCGTGATCCACCCCCCTCGGCCTCCCAAAGTGCTGGGATTACAGGCTTGAGCCACCGCGCCCGGCCAATTCACTCAAAATTTCTTATATACCCCATCCTCCCCACCCCCACTAAAAAAAACACAGACTAGGTCTTATCTCTTCTTGAACCAGATGCCACAAACTGGGCCCATGGGCCAGATTTGACCAGTAGATGGGTTTTGGATCACAAGATATTTCAAAATATTTGAATCTGTTGACAGTATCTTAAACCAGCAGGTAAATTCCAGCCTTTTGGCTTCTTTTGGGAACCTGCGTGATGTCCAGCTCCAGACCCGCATGCCACGTGGCCCAGCCTGCTGGAGCAGAGCAGCAGCCGCTTCACAGATGGGGTATGCCCTCCAGCTTGCAACAGACCCCACCACTCCCTATGACCTCATGCCAGGGCGCTTCCCCCATGTATGTTCCTGCAGAGTTTGCAATCCCTGTCCTATAGTAACACATGATGAGAACGCGGCATTCCTTCATTCATTCACTCAATCATTCATTCATTCCAATCCTGCCTGAGCACCTAAAGCGGGCAATCAGTGCTACAGGGGTAAAGTTAATCCAACAGGATTCCTGCCCTTGTGGACTGAGCAGCAAGTGGGGAAAAGGACATGCAATTCACAAGTGACTCAGGTACACAGTAGGAAGAGCTCAGGGACATCATACATATTCACTGGCACGCACTGACAAGCACCAGAGTTCTCGCGCGTGCGTCACTGGCCAGAGTGTCCGTCAATACACCCACCTCGGAGAGCCACTGGGCAGACTCTACTGAGGCAGAGCACGATGTCCTGAACTGCTGAAGGCGTCTGGAAACCACCACCTCCCGTCTCTCAGGAAGCACAACAGTAAACATCTGCATTAGAGAAGCCACTGGAGGCAAGTTTTATGCTGTTTCTAGCTCAAAGCATCCCATCTAAAGCAATGCTTTCATTTATTTAAACCTAACAATTAGGCCGGGTGTGGTGGCTCACACCTGTAATCCCAGGACTTTGGAAGGCCAAGGCAGGAGGATTGCTTGAGCCCAGGAGGTCGAGTGAGCCCCATCTCTACAAAATATTTTTTAAAATTTGCCAAATGTGGGCCTGGCGTGGTGGCTCACACCTGTAATCCCAGCACTTTGGGAGGCCGAGGCGGGCAGATCACAAGGCCAGGAGATCAAGACCATGCTGGCTAACACGGTGAAACCCTGTCTCTACTAAAAATACCAAAAAAATTAGCTGGGTTTGGTGATGGGCGCCTGTAGTTCCAGTTACTCGGGAGGCTAAGGCAGGAGAATGGCGTGAACCTGGGAGGCGGAGCTTGCAGTGAGCCGAGATCACACCACTGCACTCCAGCCTGGGCGACAGAGTGAGACTCTGTCTCAAAAAGAAAAAAAAATTAGCCAGGCGTGGTGTGCATGCCTTTCTGTAGTCCCAGCTACTTAGAAGGCTGAGGCAGGAGAATCCCTGAGCCTGGGAGGTGGAGGTTGCAGTGAGCCAATATGGTGTCACTGCACTCCAGCCTGAGTGACAGGGTGAGACTCCATTTCCAAAAAAAGTAAAATAAAATAAAAATATGTATATGTGTGTGT
>NW_012103587.1:1656443-1658572 GCF_000951045.1 Mandrillus leucophaeus
GAATGGCGTGAACCTGGGAGGCGGAGCTTGCAGTGAGCCGAGATCACACCACTGCACTCCAGCCTGGGCGACAGAGTGAGACTCTGTCTCAAAAAAAAAATTTGCCAAGTGTGGTAGTGTATGCCTGTAGACCCAGGTACGTGGAAGGCTGAGGCAGGAGGATTCCTTGAGCCCAGGAGATCGAGGCTGCAGTGAGCCATGATCGTGCCACTATACTCCAGCCTGGGTGACAGAGCAAGACCCTGTCTCAAAATAAAATGAAATAAAATAAAATAGAATAAAGCTAACAATTCATCTGTGAGGCAGGTAGTTATTCTCCATTTTACTGATGAAGAAGGTGAAGTACAGGGAGATTAAACCACTTGCTTATCCAAGAGCACAAACCTGATAGTGGCACAGTCTCGACCTCGGGTCTGACACCAAAGCCTGGGCACTGCCTTGGTAAAGGCCCAGCGCAGGCGTGGCAATAAGGAGCTTGGAACAGCGAAGAGAATGCTGGAAGGCGCACACAGTCCTGGTCCCCGGGCACAGAGACGAATCAAGCACAACCTCTCCTTCCTCACCAAATCAGGGCCTCGTCCTGCTCCCCAGTTGCACCTCTGTGATGGGAACTCCAGGCAGCCCACCTCTACTTGCTTTTTCGGCCAAGAACAGTTTCCACCAGGGCTGATCCCAGCCCCACTGTTTCCACACAAGTCAGATAGCGAATATGCCTTCTTTCAAACACCCCAACCTCAATAAAGCTGGCTGTTTTCAAGCAAAAGCATTATTCCTGTCTATTCTTAGCAAGGTTTCAACAAGCTACGGCCTGTGGACCAAAGCCAGCCTGATGTCTATTTCTACTCACCCCACAAGCTAACAATCGTTTTACCTTTTGAAATGGAAAGAAGGGAAAGAAAGGAAAGAAAGAAAAGAAAGAAAGAAAGTCAGCCAGCTGGGTGCAGTGCTGCACGCCTGTAATCCCAGCACTTTGGGAGACCAAGGTGGGAGGATCACTTGAGGCCAGGAGTTCAAGACCAGCCTGGGCAACATAGTGAGGCCCCCCACCGACACCCGCCCACCAATCTAAAAAAAAAAAAAAAAATTAGCCAGGCATGGTGGCACATGCCTGTTGTCCCAGCTACTCAGGAGAGTAAGGTGGGAGGATAACAAGCCCTGGAGGTCTAGGCTGCAGTGAGCCATGATGATGCCCTTGCACCCCAGCCTGGGTGACACAGTGAGACCCTGTCTCCAAAAAATATATTAAAAATAAAGAAATAAATAATTGAAAGAAAAATGCCATTTCATGACATGTGAAAGTTATATGAAATTCACATTTCAGTGTTCATAAACGCAGTGGCACTGGCCCACAGCAGCCACTTTGACTTGTATCTGTATCATCAATGGCAGCCTCAGCAATATAGCAGCAGGGCTGAGCAGCTGAGACACAACCCGTGCAGCCTGCAGAACTGAACATATTGACTATCTGTCTCTGTACAGAAAAGCACGCCAACCCTAGCCTAGACCACACAGAAATTCAGGAAGGGCCGTCCCTTGCCAGGCCAGCTTCATGGGTGAAGCCGGATCTGGCCATCAGGGAGAGGGCCAGGGCTGCAGACCTAGTTCTGGCCTCCGCTCAGTCAGCCCCTCCCACCCGGTCCCCTGATGTGCCACACGGAGACGTGAGTGCCTCCCCATCCTCCCCGGTAACAGTGCAGAGAGAATGAGATGACCTAGGACATGTGCCTGTTGTAAAGAGGGCACCCGGGTGTAAACATGCCTCAGTGAACTATTGTTACAGGAGCCTCCCTGAGCTCACCACTGGCTCCAGTTCAAGAACACATCATGAAGCCAGCCAAGGTCTTGTAAAATAGGGCAACAGTGGTTTGGGCCTAGAGGAATCAGAATCTCAGAGCTGCCTGCTTCAAAGGCTAAGTCTCTTGCAACAGGCTCAGCATGTTGGAATTCCACCCTGGCCAACAAGCTGGTGGGCCGTCTGGTCTACCATCTACAAACCAATAGCCCAATCCATTCAAGCAGGAGGGGCTGGTACCATTTCTCCCTCCAGGTTAAACCTTGCCACAGTTCTTTTTTAATTTTAATTGGGGTAAACATAAAATTTACCAGCTTAGCCTTTTTTTTTTTTTTTT
>NW_012103587.1:1659927-1667971 GCF_000951045.1 Mandrillus leucophaeus
TTTTGAGACGGAGTCTCACTGTCTCCCCCAGGCTAGAGTGCAGTGGCACGATCTTGGCTCACTGCAACCTCCGCCTCCCAGGTCCAAATAATTCTCCTGCCTCAGCCTCCTGAGTAGCTGGGACTACAGGTGTCCGCCACCACACCTGGCTAATTTTTGTATTTTTAGCAGAAACAGGGTTTCACCATCTTGGTCAGGCTTGTCTCGAACTCCTGACCTTGTGATCCACCCACCTCGGCCTCCCACAGTGCTGGGATTACAGGTGTGAGCCACGTGCCCAGCCGCCTGCCTGTCTTCTTTGCAAGTGCTTGGCCGGTGTTTTAATGGGGTTGTCCGGCTTTTGTTGTTGAGTTGTCCTAGCATGATTTTAGGACCAGAGTTAAGGCCCAAACTCCATCTGCTCTCAACCTCCCTCCCCCGATCTTCTCATCTTAGAAAACTGCTCTACCATCTACCACGCTCCTCAAAAGGGAAGTCTAAGAACCACCCTTGATTCCTCTCCTTCCCTCGCACCCCAGTCCACTGACCAAACTTGTTGACTCTCCCTGAAAAAAGAAGAAAAACTCGAATCTGTTCCCTTCTTTCCATTTTGAAAACTATCCCCACCCTGGCTCAAATCACCATCCTCTCTGCCTCCCCACTTCCAGCCTGGCCCCCAACACCCCCTTCCCCCGAGAGCAGCCAGAGGGCTCTTCAAGACTGAGTCAGGCCAGGTATGGTGGTTCACACCTGTAATCCCAGCCCTTTGGGAGGCCGGGGCAGGTGCATCACCTGAGGTCAGGAGTTCAAGACCAGCCTGCCCAACATGGTGAAACCCTATCTCTACTAAAAATACAAAAATTAGCCGGGTATGGTGGCAGGCACCTGTAATCCCAACTACTCGGGAGGCTGAGGCAGGAGAACTGCTTGAACTCGGGAGGTGGAAGTTGCAGTGAGCTGAGACAGTGCCACTGCACTCCAGCTTGGGCGACAGAGCAAGACTCTGTCTCCAAAAAAAAAAAGACTGAGTCAGATCATGGCTCTTCCCTGCTTAGAACCCTCCAAAGAATTGAAAACCAAATCTGAACTCCTCCAGGTGTCCTACAAGGCCCCGCATGCCTGTCCCCTCTCACCCCCTCCACTCACTTCTCCCAACCCCACTGGCCTGCTCCCTCTTCCTCCAACACAGCGGGCTCCTTCCCACCTCCGGTCTTTACACCTGCGGGCTCCTTCCCACCTCCGGTCTTTACACCTGCGTGCTCTCTGCTGGCTGCTCTCCAGCTCATATAGCCCCTCCTCTGAGAGGCCCTCCTGACCCCTACGTCAGAAGGAGTCCCCTCCCCTGCCATTGCTCCATGTCAGCTCACCTGCCTTGTCCCCTTCCTAGCTCTTCTCGCCACCCTAGCTCTTCCATGTGCTTCTCCGTGGCCCGTCCCTCCTGCTAAAGCGTAGCTGCTGCGAGCAGGACCAGGTCTCTTTTGTCCACGGCTGTAGCTCCAACACTTGGCACAAGGCCTGGCCTACAATTCACAAGCAGTAAACATGGGCCGAAAGGATGAGTACCCTGCCCTGCCACGTCAGCCCTGTGGGTCCCTCCTCATCCTCCCGCAGTCCTATGTGTCCCATTCGGCTGGTTCATAAACAGATGCCCGGAGCGGATTCTCCACTGGGTTTTGTCCCATCTGTAAAATGAGGGTTGTAAATGTGTCCAAACAGCCAGGGATGAATGCAAAGCGCTCCATGCCCCGTGTCACTCCCGGCCAGGAGCAAAAGGGCACCATGCCAGTGTTGCATCTGGCCCAGGCAGTCACCTGTCCAGGGGAAACAGGCCTCTAAGGCTCCAATGGCCTCATGCACTGGGGTCCATCATCAACACAAGCTGAGAAAGCCCCAGGAAAGCTGGAGACGCTGCTGGAAATGCAAAGCTGCTCATTCTTCCATCTGTCCCAGCTAAGGGGGTTCAAGGAAGCTCTTCCCCACACACCTCCCAGGGTGGAAGGGGACCTCCTGTCTCAGCGGGGCTCTGTCCCTGGCCCCTGTCTCTTCTCCCTGCCCCCACCAAGGACACTGATGCCCAGGCCTGCTGGCAGCTCCATCACACTTATCTGCACTCCCAGGCCACAGATCACAGCTGTCAGGGCCAAAGGGAGCATGGAGGTCACATCAACCCTGACTCTGGTGTCTTGCAGGAGAAGGGGGAGAGGGTTGTCTGCCCCAAGGACAGACTCTGCCCCACAGCCACGGCTCCCACCAGCATCGCCTGCCCGTCCCAGCACAGCCGCCTCCTGCCCCCCGCCTCCCCAGGTCAGCATGGGATCGTCCCCGCTGGTTCAAGGCTCCCTTGGCACACCACACACCACCATCATCACCACCACAAACGCTGCATGGCTCTCTCTACCAGCACCACTCCCTGAACCCTCATGACAGCTCAGCAAAGTAGATGTTAATGCTATCCCACCTTACAGATGGGGAAACTGAGGCTCGGGAAGGCTAGGGCACTGTCCGAACCCACAACAATCTGGGAGGTCGACACTAACATCATCAACATTACAGATGGAGAAATTGAGGCTCAGAGAAGAGCCTCCATTTCTTGAAATCTGAACCCCTTGAAGATGCCCTTCTGATCACCCTATCCAAAGGGTTCCCTCACCAGCAGTCCCTTGATATCAACTCCGGCCAGCATCACAGTGGCTTAATGGGTAAGCTATTGTCTGGGGTCATGAAAATCTGTGAACACTAATCCTGCCTTACAGATGGGGAAACTGAGGCTCAATGTGGTTAGGGTACTGCCAGAAACAATGGCTAGAATCTGGACCTGTTTTCTTTTTTTTTGAGGCAGAGTCTCACTCTGTCACCCAGGCTGGAATGCAGTGGCCCGATCTCAGCTCACTACAACCTCTGCCTCTCAGGTTCAAGCAATTCTCCTGCCTCAGCTTCCCAAGTAGCTGGGATTACAGGTGAGTGCACATGTAATCACCCAGCTGGTTTTTGTATTTTTAGCAGAGACAGGGTTTCACCACATTGGCCAGGCTGGTCTCAAACTCCTGACCTCAAGCAATCCAACTGCCTCAGCTTCCCAAGTAGCTGGGATTACAGGTGAGTGCCACATGTAATCGCCCAGCTGGTTTTTGTATTTTTAGCAGAGACACGGTTTCACCACATTGGCCAGGCTGGTCTCAAACTCCTGACCTCAAGCAATCCACCTGTCTCAGCCTCCCAAAGTACTGGGATTACAGGTGTGAGCCACCACGCCCAGACCGGGTCTGTTTTCTTAGCCCCCACTCTATACTGCCGTGTACACTGAGATAATAATCACAGTAATAAGTGGTATTTTTCATTCTTGTCATTATTACCTCACTTGACAAGGTAGAAAGCCCAAGTGCTGTGACAGGTGAGGAAACTGAAGCAAGAGGTTTATAACAGGCCTAAGGCCTTAAGTGGCCTCTGAACGCCACGGGACACCTGATGGCCCAGATTCCCTCTGTGAACGCCTCCATCACCCAGGACCTCAGATGGCCTCTAGGAACTTACTCCAAATTTACACACACACAAAGGCTGGCAATGAACATCACCGATGTCCCTAACACGGCCACCTCACCACTCATGATGGCAGCTGAGTCGGCCCCAGGCGGCATCGACGCATGTCCCATCCACCAACCCACCTGCCCCTGCAGCAGCAGCTCTTGAAGCAAGGGCCCCTGCTAGCCCCATTTTACAAGGAGGGAGCCAAGGCACAGAGAAGCCCACTCACTTGCCCACAACCACACGGCTGGAGAGCACCATGCAGAGGAGGACGAGCTCAGCTCAGGGACGGCACCACCGACAGCTGCCACACAGCTCTCCCAACCGTCACCAGAGCCTCAACACCTAGATTTGGATGTAAAATCCGCCCCTCTGGTTTTTTGGGGGGTTTTTTGTTTGTTTGTTTGTTTTGTTTTTGTCGCCCAGGCTGGAGTGCAGTGGCATGATCTTGGCTCACCGTAACCTCCGCCTACCAGGTTCAAGTGATTCTCCTGCCTCAGTCTCCCGAGTAGCTGCGATTACAGATGCCCACCACCATGCCCAGCTAATTTTTGTATTTTTTAGGAGAGATGGGGTTTCACCATGTTGGCCAGGCTGGTCTTGAACTCCCGACCTCAAGTAATCCACCCACCTCAGCCTCCCAAAGTGCTGGGATTACAGGCGTGAGCCACCGTGCTTGGCCAAAATCTGCCGATCTTTAATGCTGGCAAACAATTTAGGTTTTCTTAGCAGCGGCATGGGGCAAACAAAACACATTGCCAGCCAGGCCTGGGCCCATGGGCAGCCAGGGTACAGTGCCCGGATGGTAGCAGGGAACACAGATTCTGATGGAGAGATGGCTTCCCTCCATCACCTGCTGTGTGACCTCCGGCAGGTATCTTAACCTCTCTGAGCCTGTGTGGTGTCTGGCACACAGCGAGTACTTGATGAATGCCAGCTCTTGTTAACACCATCCTTCCTGTAACGGGTTGAATGGTGGTCCCCAAAGATATGGCCGCTTGGAATCTGTGAATGTAACCAAAAAAGGGGCTTTTCTGCAGATGTTATAATTAAGTTAAAGGTCTAGAGATCAGGCTGTCCTGGATTAGTGTAGGTCCTAAATCCAATGACAAAAATGTCCTTATAAGAGATGACACACAGTTACTCAGGAGGCTGAAGTACGAGGATCACTTGAGCCCAGGGGGTCGAGGCTGAAGTACGAGGATCACTTGAGCCCAGGGGGTCGAGGCTGCAGTGAGCTGTGATCACACCACTGCACTCCAGCCTGGGCAACAGAGCGAGATTCCCCTCTCTAAAAATATAAAACAAAAGAGAGAGAGAGAAAGAAGACACAGAGGAGAAGGCCAGGTGATGATGGAGGCAGAATTTGGAGTGATACAGCCACAAACCACAAAACAGCTAGAGTCACAGAAGCTGGAGGAGACAAGGAGAGAGCCCCCCCTCCACCCTCTGGAGGCAGTGCGTTCCCAGTGACGCCTTGATTCCAGACTGCTGGCCTCCAGGACTGCAGGAGAATCCATGCCTGATATCTGAAGCCACCACGTCAGCGGTCATCTGTTACAGCAGCCCAGGAAGCTCATCCACCCCGAGAAAGCCCTGAACCACATGAGGGTGTTTCCAGCACAGCAAGGTCTTACTGGAAAGGACCCCCGGACCCCAATGTTCTAGAGGTGTGCCCCACAACCCCACGTGCCCCTCTTCACTGCTCTGGCCTTTGGGAAACACAGCCCTGTCCTTTGCAGGCTCCTATTTGCAAAGCCCGCTGGGAGACAGAGGCCCAGGGCTGGGATGAGGATGGGTTCTGTGTGGGAACGAGAGATGCCAAGATCCACCTAGGTGCCCCAGCCAAGAAGCAGAAAAGCATGGGAATCGTGCGCCCATGTGGGGCGTGTGCCAGGGACGGGAAGGATACGGGTGTGGGTCCCCCTCTGTGGACGCAAACACGTTTATGGCAGGAAGGAAAAACAAGGAACTGTTAACCCAAGTCACCTCTGCAGCAAAGACCAGCTGGGCCCAGGGGAGCAGTGGCGTGCTGTGATCTTTCCAGAAGGCTGACTCTTTTTCGTACACTTTCAGTTTGTTTGATCATATCCCTATTTTACCTTCCTTATTTTTAATGCCAGCCAGGGCTTTCTGGGTAAGAGCTGGGCACACCCAGTGAGAGGCAACGTGAGCATCCACAGCTGCTCTCCTTGGCCTCCAGTTTGTTTTGTTTGTGTCTTACCTTCTGTGGAGATGGGGGGTCTTGAACTCCTGGCCTCAGGTGATCCTCCCACCTCTGCCTCACTGAGTGCTGGGATTACAGGCATGAGCCCCTGCACCTGGCCTCAACTTCTGGTTTGTGAGATGGAAGAAGTTGGCCCCATGTGCAGAGGTGGAAATCGGCTTTCAGGAGAAAAGTGAGTTGCCACAGGACCCAAGTAGTAGGACCTGGATTTGAGCCCAGAGTTCTGCAGATCTGAGGACTAGGCACCCGCACACACAGTGCTGGCCAGAAGCATGTACCCCCCCAAATTCATTCCCACGTAGAGCCTCAGAATGTGGCCTTATTTAAAAATAGGGTCTCTGCAGATGTTACCAAGTTAAGATCACAAGATGCGGTCATCCCGGATTGAGGAAGGGCCCTACATCCATGCTGGAGGCCCTCCAAGCCCAAGCTGGGGGGTCTAGCCCCAGCGTGCTCTGTGACCCTCCAACAAGGCCCTCAAAATCTCTGAGCCTCAGACCTCCACCTGAGGACTTACGAAAGGAAGAAGACCCAAATTCACACCTAAAAAAAGCACATGAGAACAATGCTGCACCACGTACACCCACCGGGACCCCAGACCTTCCCGAAGGCTAAAGCGTCTCAGGTGCTGGAGAGGATGTGAGAGCTGGGAGGGTGAACAGCAGTGGCCCTTCTGGAAGGCATGTTGGGTGAAACTATCTCCCCCTCTGCCCTACAGCAATTCCACTCCTGCGCATCCCCAGGAAATTCTGCAGAAGCACAAGGCAGCAGGGTCCAGCATATTTGCCATTTGTGGAGGCAGGAGTCAGACGTAACCAAGGTACCCCCGTCACTAAGGGAATAAACACAACGGGATGAATATTAATTGGGGGTCCAGGCAGCAGCGGGAAGCAATACATGCACAGGAACACGGACAGATTTTAAACAGGGCAGCACAAGGAATGTTACCGTGCGTGGCATGGAGAAGCCACCCTCTCCTCAGACATGAATGGCCATGTGAGGGGGGCCTCCCTGTGCCACCCCCAGCTCAAAGCACTTCCACCTTTAGCTCCCTCAGTCCTCACTGAATCCTATAGGAAGGCATGGTTTTAGCCCATTTTACAGGTACCCTACTATTATGAGCTGAACTGTGTTCCCCCAAAATTCCCACGTCGCAGCCCTAACCCTCGGTGCATCAGAATGTGACTGTATTGTGGGGGGCAGGGCCTTTAAATCGGTGATTACGTTAAAATGAGGCCAGTGGGGTGAGCCCTAATCCAATCTGACTGACGCCCTTAGAAGAGATTAGGACACGTAGAGAGCCGTTAGGGATGTGCGCACACAGGGAGAAGGTGGCGTCTACGAGGCTGGGAGAGGGGTCTCCAGAGAAGCCAGCCCTACCGACATGTTGATCTTGGACTTCCAGCCTCAGAACTGCACAGGAATACACGGTCTTTCGCACATGCAGCTGTTATGGACCTTTCTTCCTTCCTTCCTTCCTTCCTCCCTTCCTCTCTCTTTTTCTTTTCTTTCTTTCTTTTCTTTCTCTCTTTTCTTCCTTTCTTTTCTTTCTTTCTTTTCTTTTTTTTTTTTTGAGACAGAGTCCTACTCTGTCGCCCAGACTGGAGTGCAGTGGCACAATCTCGGCTCACTGCAACCTCCACCTCCCATGCAGACTCAGACACCCACCAGAGACCAGAGACTTGAGGAGCCTGTCCATGGTCACACAGCAGCAGGAGGCAGGGCCGGGATCTGGACCCACCCCTGGAGGCTCTGGAATCTGTGCTATCGCCCAGGACAGCACGAGGTCCAAGGACACGCTCAGGTTTACAGACGCAGCAACACAGAGGGCAGGCACAGGGGCAGGGAGGACTGAAGAACGAGAGGGGTGAGGGGAAGGAGGGGATAAAAGGAGACCACTGAAAGCAGAGGCCAAGCGAGTTCCTAAAATGTGCGCTCCCAGCAGTACCGCTCCCAGCAGCCACCAGCCCAGATGCCCATCCACAGAGGTGCGGAAAAGCAACATGCAGTCCATTCGCACCGTGGAGCCCTGCTCAGCCACAAAAAGGAACGCAGCACTCCACATGCCACACCACGATGAACCCCAAAAACATGACGCTAAGCAGAAGAAGTCGGGCACTTAAGGCCACACATCACAAGATTTCATTTATAAAAAATGTCCAGGGCTGGGCACGGCGGCTCAGGCCTGTAATCCCAACACTTTGGGACTGAGGTGGGTAGATCACCTGAGGTCAGGAGTTCGAGACCAGCCTGGCCAACATGATAAAACCCCTGTCTCTACTAAAAATACAAAAAAAAGTTAGCCGGGTGTGGTGG
>NW_012103587.1:1668991-1674629 GCF_000951045.1 Mandrillus leucophaeus
AAAAAAAAAAAAAAAAAACAGACAGATGAACTGTGACACTGGCTTCTTCCGATTAGCATCATGAACTGTGATATGACATGGCCATGAAAATGGAGTGCAGCTTATCACCACAATGTGGATGGATCCCACAAATACGGTATGAAGTAACACCAGCAAGACTCAATCAAACAAAAATACAGAGAGTATGCTTGCATTCAAGTAAAGTCCAAAACCAGACCAAACTAATCCCGGTGTTTAGGGATGGCTATGAGGGAGTGACACTATCAAAAGCAAAGCAAGCCGGGACCAAACACAGTTTCTTCTGCAGGGGCTTCAGGGCAGATGAGCTTTCACTCTTTCTCACGTGGGGTGATCGCACGCATGTTCATCTTAGTTACGTATTTGATTGCATGTGTCTTACACTTTCCTCAAAGTGAGCAATATTTCACAAAAAACAGCAATCGAAGACTCTGGGTGGAAAGTGCAAAGCGAGGGTTGCAGCAGGTGGAGTCCAGGAGCCTGGGAACAGATAGTAGAAGGAAATCCCAAGGACAGGGGAGACTTGGCTGTTCCCAGAGCTGCCAAGGGATCCTGGCTGCAATGGGCTCTCAGCCAAGTAAGGTCAGCATGATCTCCACCTGCCTGCGGGAGGCCAGACAGGCCCAAGATGACCCGGCACAAGAATTTCCACAGGGCTCTGAGGTCTGGGCATCTGGGCTGGTGGCTGCCGGGAGGCCCAGGTAGGGAGAGGCAAAAGAGGAAAAGCCTCCACCTGCCACTCCATCCAGCCTCCCGTTTCCACCTGACCAGCCGTAAGACCCCAGGGTTTCCACAGTCTTTCTGGCCCAGGGGAAGAGGCAGGGATCAGATCCGCCATCCCTTCCCATGTGATGGCACCGGGGTGGGCATAGGCTGGCCGAAGGCCGCTGAAGGATGGACGCATCACTGCTCAAAGGCAAGGAACGAGAGCCAGGAATTTTAGAAAGCAGGTGGAGGAAGGGGCCGGGGGGAATCGCAGGCTTCTTCAACCCAGGAGGTTCAAACTCGCACTGTAACTGCCAGGCTGGGAGCTGGCGGAGAGGGTCCAGGCACCCACCCCAGCTCATCAGAAACACTCTGCTCCAAACTGATTCACACAATGAGGCTTCTGTGTGGGAGACTGTGGGAAGAACACGTGCGCGCCTGAGAAAGCAATCAGACAAATCCAAATCAAGAGCTGTCCTGCCAAAAGCACCCGCCTGGCCCCTTTACAGATGCCAGTGTCCCGAAAGACCGAGCAAAAAGAAAAGGGCTGGAGAGCAGGTCTGGATCAAAGAGGAAAAACACATAAGGCAACCAGATGCAGGATGCAACCTTGGATTCAAAATTATTATTATTTTTTTTGAGACGGAGACTCACTCTGTTGCCCAGGCTGGAGTGCAGTGGTGTGATCTTGGCTCACTGCAACCTCCCGCCTCCTGGGTTCAAGCGATTCTCCTGCCTCAGCCTCCCAAGTAGCTGGGACTACAGGTGCGCACCACTATGCCCAGCTAATTTTTGTATTTTTAGTAGAGACAGGGTTTCACCATGTTGGCCAGGATGGTCTCAATCTCTTGACCTCGTGATCCACCCGCCTCGGCTTTCCAAAGTGTTATGATTACAGGCATGAGCCACCATGCCCGGCCAATTCAAAATCTTTTCATGAACAACTACCACAAAAAGTGTTATTGGGACCGTAAGGGAATCTGAACGCAGACTGAGTGTCAGATTAAAGGTGTGAATCCTCGTGGCCTTCCTGAGTGGGGTCATGGTCTGCGGTCATGGAGAAGGAAGTCCTTGTCCTCAGAATGCACCCAAAAGGCTCAGAAACGAGAGAGAGAGAGAGAGAGAGAGAGAGAGAGAGAACGTACATGCAGCAACTTGTACTTTTCTTGCCATTTTTACAAAATAAAATTTTTGAAAATAGAACCTCGGGTGATGGGGTGGTGGAAGAACACACTGGGCTGCTTTATTTTAAAAGCTGGTGCCTCCCTCATGAGAACGGCAGAACGAGCCAGGGTACATCCGCACCGTGGAACGTTTCCAGGCATCTAGAGAATCAGAGCGTGATCATCACCAGAAAATCCCGGCTGACTGAGGAAAACATGGACAAGCGATGACAGCGTGAGAAACCCACGGCACAGCAAAGCGTGCAGAGTATGGTCCCATTTCAGCAAACTGCTGACAGATGGATCCCTCTCTATGTCTGTGTCTATCAGGTTAAGATGTGGGAAACAGCAAGCCCTTACGTGACACTTGCCAAGCTGCTATTCGAAGTATCTGACATGAGCCAATTCTGCCACCTTAAAAGCCCTATGTAGGACATGCTTTTATTAACTTCATTTTACAGAAAAGTAAAAAAGGCACAGAGAGGGTGAGTCACTTGGCTGAGGCACCCAACTGGGAAGTGGCCAAGCCAGGATTTGAACCTGGGCTGCCTGCCTCCAAAGTCCATACACTGGGGTCCACCTGAGCTGCTGGAAGCTGAAGCCCTGCCAAAGGCTGGAGAGAAGCCTGGGACTGATGCTGGGACACACTGCAGGGTACACCTGGTGGCTAGGATTCCAGAGCCACTCCTCCGCAGCTGCATCTGGGCAGCTCATCCCTCCCACCCCTACCTCATCCTCTCTCTGCCCATGGCACACCCCTGCAGCCTCTCACCTCGGGCGGACAAAGCCTGAACTTAGGCACACCAGCCCTGACATCTCTCCCACTTTTTAAAAAACGCCTCGTCCCCGTCCTGCCGCCAGGATGTGAACAGGCAGGGGTATCAATGGCACCCTGGGAACTTCCTGTCTGAAGGACATTCGTTAATGACTTCCTCCTGCACCCACCCAGGCCCCTTCCACCCCTGCTGCCCGGGCCCTCCTGGCCTCCATCCAGCTAGCCTGGGACAGTCAGCCCCACCCAGCACTCGCTGCTAACTATCTCTGTGGCCTTGAGTATCCTACAGAATTTGGTTCCCAAAAGAAAAATAAAAGATGGAACTGAGCTTCGGAACCCAAGTCAGTCCAGATCTAACACTCTGAGAGCTGATGAAACTTTCCCCGTTAAAGCGATTAGGCCAGGTACAGTGACTCATGAGTGTAATCCCGGCACTTTGTAAGGCCAAGGTGGGAGGATTGCTTAAAGCCAGGAGTTCAAGGCCAGCCTGGGCAACATAGCAAGACTCCTGTCTCTACAAAAAATTTAAAAATTAGCTGGGCATGGTGCACACCTGTAGTCCCAGTTACTCAGGAGGCCAAGGTAGGAGGATCGATTGAGCCTGAGTAGTTGAAGCTGCAATGAGCTGTAATCATATCACTGCATTCCAGCTTGGGTGACAGAGTGAGACCCTGTCTCAAAAAATCTAAATAAATAAATAATAAAGGCCGGGCACTGTGGCATATGCCTATAATTCCAGCACTTTGGGAGGCTAAAGTGGGTGGATCATTTGAGGTCAAGAGTTCCAGACTAGCCTGGCCAACTTGGCGAAACCCCGCCTCTACTAAAAATACAAAAATTAGCCAGGCGTGGTGGAGAGCACTTCTAATCCCAACTACTCAGGAGGATGAGGCAGGAGAATCTCTTAAACCCGGGAGGTGGAGGTTGCTGTGAACCAAGATCATGCCACTACACTCCAGCCCAGGTGACAGACCGAGACCATGTCTCAAAAAAATAAATAAGTAGGCCGGGCGTGGTGGCTCACACCTGTGATCCCAGCACTTTGGGAAGTCAAGGCGGGCGGATCACCTGAGGTCAGGAGTTCGAGACCGGCATGGCCAACATGGAGAAACCCCATCTCTACTAAAAATACAAAATTAGCTGGGCATAGTGTGCATGCCTGTAATCCCAGCTACTTGGGAGGCTGAGGCAGGAGAATCGCTTGAACCTGGGAGACAAAGGTTGCAGTGAGCTGAGATCGCACCATTGCACTCCAGTCTGGGCAACAAGAGAGAAACTCCATCTCAAAATAAACAAATAAACAAATAAATAAATAATAAATAATAAATAAACAGCTAGTAAGCTACTACCTCCTCAAGAGGCCTTGGTAAACAAAATAATCAGCCAAACAAAATAATCTCTAATACTGTAACAGCCAAAGACAGTGAAAGGCAATGCAGGGATGAAGTGGGAAGCTACTTGGGGGCAAAGGAGCCCAGCCCCATTTTTGCTGCCTATGGCTCTCTCATCTCCCTGCCAACGGCCCCTCCTTTTTACCTTTAGGGAACCACCCCACTCCTACATGAGTCTGTATGGACAAGAACAACTTCCCTCCCTGGGTCCAAATGGCCAGGCGACCCAAGGCTGACCAATCACAGCAGTCCATTACTCGAGCCACAGCAATTGGTCCAAGGATGCACATGTGATCCCAGCCCAGCCAATCACAGCCAATGAGCATTGACAGCATAACCTGTCCCAGTCACTGAGAAAATTATTTAATTCTCCTTCAATATCCCTCAGGAAGGTTCCCTTCCAGGAGCTTCTGGGAATTCCAAAGCAGTCAGTTTCTCCGTGACGTGGTGCAGATGCCATTTATTTTCTAAGCATCCGAGGAAGTCACTGGCAAGTGAGACTGAGACGTACATACAAAAACATAGGAATCTAATTCCAGAATCGCATCCAGCCTGTCCGGATGCCCTGTCACGGGACTCAGGAGGAACAGCAGGGTCACAAGAAACTCACTCCCTACATTGACACTAACCAAGTCTACTTACGAGGGTCACTGCTGTTTTCCTTTTTTTAAATTGAGTGCATGTAGATGGTTTTGCATAAATGGCATGCTTATGGGCCACACCTCCACATTCCTGCACAGAGCGAAATCACCAGCAGAATGGACCTCGGTCTCCTGACTCAGCCTCGCACAGTCCTGCTAATGAGAACAAAGTGAAACATAAAGGACTCCATTCCTTTTTTTTCTTTTTTTTGAGATGGAATCTCACTGTCACCCAGGCTAGAGTGCAGTGGCGCAATCTCAGCTCACTGCAACCTCCACCTCCTGAGTTCAAGCAGTCCTCTGCCTCAGCCTCCCAAGTAGCTGGGACTACAGGTGTGTGCCACCATGCCCAGCTAATTTTTGTGTTTTTAGTAGAGATGAGGTTTCAGCATGTTGGCCAGGCTGGTCTCGAACTCCTGATCTCAAGTGATCCACCCACCTCAGCCTCCTAGAGTGCTGGGATTACAGGCATGACACCACGCCTGGCCCATAAATGGTTCCATTCTAAATAATGAACCTCGGTTTAAATGCTCAGGGAGAGAAACACTCCCAACCCCAGCCCCATCCAAGAGACTTGATGGGACCAAGATGCCAACAGGAGGATCCTTGCTTCCTCTTGGAGGCAGGAGGTGGCCCCAGAAACAGCCTCCACGCTTCCTGTGGCCCCTCCACCAGGACAGGTGCTGTCTCTTTATCCACCATCCACAGACAGCCTTGATGACATCTTTATACCCCCATATCCCTTCCTTCTGGCCACTCCACCTTCATGCTGGGGCAGGAAAGGGGTCAATCAGAAGCCACCAAAGCTCAGACAGGGAAACACCCCAGCACTGGAACCAGGCAGAAGTCACCGAAATCCAGATGGAGTGTGTTAAGACTCAGGCCTAGGCCGGGCGCGGTGGCTCAAGCCTGTAATCCCAGCACTTTGGGAGGCCGAGACGGGCG
>NW_012103587.1:1674772-1676195 GCF_000951045.1 Mandrillus leucophaeus
TAGTCCCAGCTACTCGGGAGGCTGAGGCAGGAGAATGGCGTGAACCCGGGAGGCGGAGCTTGCAGTGAGCTGAGATCCGGTCACTGCACTCCAGCCTGGGCGGCAGAGCGAGACTCCGTCTCAAAAAAAAAAAAAAGACTCAGGCCTACAATCTGTGGAGGCATCCCAGCGATCCAGGCTTCGGGATGCTCCCCAGGGCATATGACCTCGCTTACCCCTGGCTACAGCCCGAGGAGGGAGGCCCGGGGAAACAAACCCGGCAGGGTTATGCAACTCACCCACAGCCCCAGAGATAGACAGTGCAAGAGCCACTGCTAAACTCAGGGAACCTGGCTCCAAAGTCCACGCTGTGGAGGACCCCCACTGGGGCCTCTCTCTGCCTTAGCCCAAGGCCCTACCCTAAGCAGTCCTCTGACATGGACAAAGGTCTCCAACTATGGAATGCAGCCATGAACGAGACAGATATAGTCTCTGTCCTCATGGAACTCACACAAGTGGATGAGATACTTTCAGAGACTGTTAAGGGCTCGGAAGGGAATAGCATGGAGTGGTTATAACACAGATGGCACAAGCCAGGCACGGTGGCTCACGCCTGTAACCCCAGCACTTTGGGAAGCTGAGACAGATGGATCACCTGAAGTCAGGAGTTCGAGACCAGCTTGACCAACACGGTGAGACCCCATCTCTACTAAAAATACAATATTAGCTGGGCATGGTGGTGCATGCCTGTAATCCCAGCTACTCAAGAGGCAAAGCTGGAGAGTCGCTTGAACCAGGGAGGAGGAGGTTGCAGTGAGCCAAGATGGGGCCATTGCCCTCCAGCTTAAAAACCACACAGATGGCACAGACAGTGGACGTGGGGGGCAACTGTCCATTGAGTGTGGTGGGCAGTCAGGGGGTGTCTTCTTCAAAAGGTTACATTTAAGCTTCAAAAGTTTACGTTTAAACATAAAAGAGGAACCAAGCATAAGAGCCAGGGGGACAAAAAGACGGTCCAGGCAAAAGGAAAAGCAAGTCCAAAAGCCCTGAGCCAGGACAGCGCGTGACATGTTGGAGGAAAAGGAAGGCCTGTGAGGTTGCAGTGGGGTGAGAATGCTGAGTTGAGATGGGCAGGGCCCGTGAAAATGAGGCCTACAGCTTTGATACCAAATGCAGGAAGATTTTATTCAGCTTCGTGAAATGATCCAATTTGCATAGGGTTTGTTTTGTTTTGTTTTGTTTTGTTTTGTTTTGTTTTGGAGATGGAGTCTTGCTCTGTCTCCCAGGCTGGAGTGCAGTGGTGCAATCTCGGCTCACTGCAACCCCTGCGTAGCTGGAATTACAGGCACATGCCACCATGCCTGGCTAATTTTTGTATTTTTAGTAGAGACGAGGTTTCACCATGTTGGCCAGGCTGGTCTTGAACTCCTGACCTCAGGTGATC
>NW_012103587.1:1676245-1681696 GCF_000951045.1 Mandrillus leucophaeus
GCCACCATGCCTGGCTAATTTTTGTATTTTTAGTAGAGACGAGGTTTCACCATGTTGGCCAGGCTGGTCTTGAACTCCTGACCTCAGGTGATCCACCCACTTCGGCCTCCCAAAGTGCTGGGATTACAGGCATGAGCCACTGTGCCTGGCCCAATTTGCATGTTTTAAAGAGCATCCTGGCTTTGATGGGGAGAAGTGACAACAGTGTGGTATGAATCAGCAGAGCAAACAGCCCCATGAGGACACTCCAGCACCCACTGGGAAATGATGGTGGCAGCTCAGTCTGGGGCGATGGCTGTGGCAGGTGGAGGAGTAGGTCCCATCCCCCTGCACAGGACCACAACCTGCGACTGGTCACGAACCATCCTTTGAAACAACCCTTGTCTTTTAAACATCCTTTCAATAAATATTTGAGAACCTGAGATTATGTGCTAGGCATCGTTCCAGGGGCTTCAGTCATGGCAACAAACAACACAAAGCTCCCTGCTCTCATGGTCCGACATTCTCATGGGGAGAAAGAGACAATAAACAATCAACATGAGACACAGGGAAGTTCCAGGGTATCTCAGTGGCTGACAGGGCCACAGAGAAGCAGAGCGAGTAAGAAGGGCTGGGAGCACAGGGGGATGAGGGGGAATCTGCATGATGCACAAACAGAGTAGGGGGGTCTCCATGAGCAAGTCAGAGCTGAACAGAGACCTACAGGAGATGAGAGGGCTTGTGTCACGAGAGAGCTAAGGCGACTGGACCTGTGGGGCTGAGGATTGGCCAGGAGGCCATTGTGCAAGGGAAAAGGGAATGGGGACGTTGCCAGAAAAGTGGCAGGGGTGGGTTGCACAGGTCCTGGGCTAGGTTAGGACCTGGCTGTGACTCCTAGGGGATGGGTCTGGCCATGTCAGGGCTTTGAGCGGAGGAGGTAAGTTAAGTGCAGTTTTGATGGGCTCCTGTGGCTGTTTATTGAGAAACCCCACTGGGGAGCAACGGTGAACACAGAGAGGCCAGTGAGGAGGCGGATGCAGGAATCCAGGGGAAAGGTGATGGTGCCTTGGACCAGAGGTGATGGCGCCTCGGGCGTGGTAAGAAGTGGTTGGAATCTGGGTATATTTAGATGAAGCCATAAAACTTTCTGACGCGTTCGTTCGTTGAAGGAAGTGGAGAGAACAGTCAAGGCTGAGTGCAAGATGTTGGCCCAGGCAACTGGAAGATGAGGGGGGAGGCTCCTGATGGAGTGGGAAGCTGGTGGGAGCCACAGGTGTGGCCGGGGGTGATGAGGAGCCAGCCGGGGCAAGCGTGAGCTGCCTTTGACCCCAAGTTGAGATATGGATGCCATTGGATGCTCAGGGGTGGGATTCAGGGGAAAGGTCTGGGCCCAGGGATACCAATTTGGGAGTAGTCAGGACAGAGATGCCATTCAGACGCGAGGCTGGAGGAGCTCACCCCAAGGATGAGGGATGAGGACGCACAGAAAGGATGCCCAGGGCTCCACCAGTAGGAGGCAGGAGGCCAAGGAAATGAGGAGGCATCAGCAGGCAAGACGAGAGCAGCCAGGAAGGCAGGAGGAAAACCCAGATAATGGAGATTTAAAGAGCCTCAAGGGTCCTTCTAGAAGCTTCCAGAGAAGGTGGAAGGAACTTCACGCAAAATGTCAGGAAGCGAACAAGATCAGGCCCCTCCTGTTCCTTCCCCCTCCCCAGCACAGGCAATCAGTGAACAGGAAGAAACAATGCAGTGGAGGGAAAGAAAACAAGAAAATTAAGACGGCCATGCCTTGGGCCACGAGGCTTCCTGGAACCCTGGGCCTGGGGAGCTTCTGAGCAGGCAGAGTGGCTCCATATCTCACCCAGGCTTTGGGAGGAAAATCGCCGGACACCTGCAGGGAGCCAGCCCCTGGGCCGTTTAAGGGGGCCAGCGGAGCCCAAAGTCACATTCAAACAGGGGGAGGGAGACGAGGTGAATAAAAGGGATTCTCTTTTTGTTTTGTGTTTTTGATTTTTGACCAAGCCCTAGTGTTGAATTCTCCGCACAATTAATGTGTTTGTGGTATCAGAGCTGCCAGCACCTCCCGGAGCAGAAGGCCTGCACGGAACACTCCTCCACAGACTCCTCCAGGCCCAAGATGTAAACCACAAACTCTCTGGGCTCAGCCTCGGGGGGAGTGGCTATGGCCTCAGGGGCCTCTCTTCTGCTGACCACAGGCATGGAATCACCCTCTGGACACTAAGGAACCTCCATGCAGGACCCACGGATGACAGTGCCAACGAGCCCGCAGCAAATTGCCACTGGGACCAAGACTCATCCAGGAAAAACACCTTCATGGAGCAAGCCCTCCACGCGGGGGGGACTCACTTCCATCGCATTTGCTAGAAACCGAAAGCCAGGGTAAGGCGATTCCAGGTGGCTGAGCTTCACCACGTTCTAATTAATCAGGGTGCGTCTCCCGGTGGAGGTACAGCAAGTACCGGCCATTCCAGGAAGGGACAGGGAATATTTCCTGGAAACCCCGGGTGCCGGGCCTGGCCCTGGAAAGGCCAGACAACAGCAGGACACATCAACATGTATGTGCAGACATCAACACACACGGACATGCATAAACACGTGTGTTCATGTGTGTCCATGTGCGTGTACAGACACGCCATGTGCACCTGCGTCAACACATGTGGGCACATACCAACACAGGTGTCTGCACACACATCATGTGGTCACACATCAAGGCAGGTGTGTGCACGCCTACACAGGTGTGTGTCACTGTTTTCACCATTAACACGTATGTACACGCACCAACACACGTGTGTGCAAACACACACTCATGAAGACAGGGAGAGGCAAATCTACCACGAGCAAATAAACTAGACTCAGGCAAACTAAAAATAGCCCCCGTTTTTCAGCTGTCGCCAGGGAGTAAGTTGAAGTTGTCTCTCACATGCCAGGAGTAGGAAGTTCAATGGCAGGAAAGAGGAAGAAAAACAAAACAGAACTGGCACACACCTGTGATCCGAGCTCTCCTCTGAGGAGCCACCTCCCCACCCGTGACCAGTGATCAGTTCGAGGGCTTTGTCCCATGCGTCCAGACATGGGGGTCCTACAGGAAACGCCCGGTAGCTAGAGATACTGGACCTCCCTCCCCGGTTCCACTGGGGGGCTGATAAAGGCGCAGAGCGGACCGCCCCTGCAGGACGGGTGGGAGTCCAGCCCCCAGGGTCACTGGGAGCCCTGGGCTAGGAAGAGATGGCCTCCCTGGGAGCCTCACTTGGTGCCTGTGATTGAAGAACACGTCCCTGGTCTCAGATTCCCCCCAGAAGGGAAAGGCCAGGGTGCACTCTGCACCAGCAATGTTTGGCGGGGTGATTATCAGGACAAAGGCCTCGAAGGGACCCTGCTGTTCCCTGGTGATACACAGAAAAGGAAGGAGCAGCCCAGGAAGACATTATAAGAAGGGCCCCCCCACCGCCCACATTAAGCATGCAGTCGACCTGCTCAGACACGCGGAGAACCGGGAGGACGCAGTCTGCAGAGGCCGCCAGGACCGGCTGTGGAGTCGAGCCCCCCAATTTGAAATCCTGATTCAACCACTTGGAGCTGTGTGACATGGCACGAGTTACTTTCCGGCTCTTTGCATCCATTTCCCTCAATAAAACAAGACACAATAGTACCTATTTTAGATACTAAAAGAAATAATGCACATAAACACTTAGAACAGTGTCCAGCCACAGCGAGTGCCCATTGACTGTTATCTCTCACGAACCCCCACCTTTTAACTGATTGACAAAGATTTCCCAAAAGGCACAAACTCAGGGACAGTCGGTGCCCTCCCTGGCTGGCCCTGGTGCCTGGGCTCCCTGAGGCTCACTGTGTGGCTCTGGCTGAGGGAGGCAGGGGTGAGACAAAGAGCCTGAGACCAGGGCTGGGGGGTCGCACACGCCTCATTCATTCTGTAACCTGACTGGTGAAGGGTTGGCAAGGAGCTCAGGTGCTGCTATGGCCCTCGGGGACGCTGCAGTGACAGTGATGGGAAAGCCCCTGTCTCCGCAGATACAGGGGTATCAGAAAAAAGCATGCAGGCAAAGATGACCTAAGGTTTTTGCCTCTACCCCTGGGGAAACAAATGGGGGTGCCGTTTATTGAGACAGGGACCACAGGCGGGGGCAGCCCAGCAGCGGAATAAGGCAACTGAGGTTGAGTCCAACTAGAAAACCAACTTAAAGACAGCAGAGGGGACCCAGGTTCTCTCCTGGACATGGAAGAAGGCCATGAGGCCTATCATTGAAGATGGTGGCCTTGGAAGAAGGCCCACGTCCACCAGTTGGGCCTTCCTTGGAGGACCAGAGACACACGGGAACTTGGATGTGTGCCCCCCAGGACCTGAAATGGGCCTTCATTACTCACCCACATACTTGAACACAGCTGCACGCCAGGCTCAGATCCAGGGAATGAGAGCAAGAGTCCCCGTTCTCATGGCATCTGCCTCTGGGACAGAGACAGACACCTTTTCACACACACACACACACACACACACACACACCAGCGAGGTCACTTGGGGCAAATTACTCCCTTCATCTTGTCTCCTTAATGGACACTGATGACAATAAGTCGTATGTCACGGCCCTCTGCAGGGACTAAACGAGACGATTTTCACAAAGGTGCTTTGAACCCTGCCTGGTGCACAGTAAGCCGCCCGTGAGTGGATGCCGTGAAGTTCACAATCGCGGCCCTTAGTGTGTCCGTCCAAACACCTGACTCCAATCCTCCCCACTGGTGGAAGGGAGAAGAAATGAGTCGCACTTCCCCAAAGCCTCTCCAAGCAACCTCGACCACGGGGCCCCTTTGCAGTGTGCCTCCTCGGTCCGTGTGGCGCATTCATCTGGCCAGTCTTTGGGGAAAGCTATGTGTCTATTCATTTGTAATTTCTTTTTAAGAGATGGGATTTCACTCTGTTGCCCAGGTTGGAGTACAGTGGCACAAACACAGCTCACTGCAGCCTCGAGCTCCTGGGCTCAAGAGATCCTCCCACCTCAGCCTCTCGAGTAGCTAGGACTACAGGTGCATGCCACCATGTGCCAGCTTAGTTTTTTTATTATTATTATTTTTGTAGCGATGGGGTCTCACTATGTTGCCCAGGATAGTCTTGAACTCATGGTTTCAAGTGACCCTTCCACCTCAGCCCCATAAAGTGCTGGGATTGCAAGCGTGAGCCACCATGCTTGGCCTTGTAATTTTTAATCAAATATGTAGCATGTGGATACATTTTCTTTGTTAAAACAAAAAATAGGAGCATTACAGATAAAGTATTAGGTTTCCTTTGTCCACACCCCTAGTGTCCTGCCTTCTCTCATGAGAGTATACACTTCTGTTAGTCTCACCTTTCCCAAACTTCAACATTTACATATTCTAATATTAAGCCATTGAAAATAATGGCAGGGCACTGTGGCTCACACCTACAATCCCAGTGCTTTG